>NC_051847.1:79360666-79384939 GCF_002237135.1 Teleopsis dalmanni | reverse complement strand
TCACACCGCGGAGGAGCAATATCACTACAAATCCGGCATCTGCAACCACCGAAAATATTGAGTTTTTAAATGATTTTGACGATGTGGCAGCAGTGCGAACGGCAATCAGCAATTGTGCTTGGCCAATGTTGACGTCAGTACCATGTGTGTATCTTGATTTGATTTGCAGTTTCGATTATTTTATGTTCATATATTGTATGTACATACGCAGCTATATGGAGATACTCTTATGTCTCTATATGTAAGTATACATATATTTGGGTCGATTTACAAAATATAAAAAATTTCTCTGTTTCAAATCGAAGTCGAAAATAGCCAAACACATTACGAAAAGACAAAAAATAAAAAAAATTGTGTTGTTTGTGTTGTTGGAAAGTATCTTACGCTGTTTAAAAATTTTCCAATCAAATATTTGCGAAGCTGTTATCTGCTGCCATACAAAGTACTCATATAAATACGTATAGATACGGTCAAGAGCAATTATTGGCTTTCCTAGTGAATAGCAATGCTAAGGTATAAGATGACTAAGAGAGTTACAAAAATTAAATTTTTATTTTCTAAATAAATACTTTAATAATTTTGCAAATATTAAATTTTATTTAATTCACTAAATCTTATAAGAATAAATGTAAAAATAGATTTAAGCAAACATACAAATTGTTTAAAAAGTCTGCGAAAGTGTTCGCAACTACAAAGATTTTGACTTTTACTCATGGGATCTGGAGCACACGGCAAATGCTGCAAGTTTCAAGAACTCAAGTCATCGCCAACAAAGTTGATTGCTTCTGACGATTGCGTTACTCTGAATTATATTTGATTTCATTCTGAATTTTTTCTCTGCATTTTTATTTATTTATAAAAAATTGTATATTGTATCTTGTATCTTTATTGTTTGTATCTCCGTGTCTGGCTGACAGCGTGTCTGTGGCACAAGTTTGCTTACTTTTTTCGCCTGATTTTTCTTTTTATTACTTTGATTGTTGTTTAATTTTTATTTATAAGATTTGTAAGGGAAAAACATTATTTACACAAAATGTATACAGAACGATGATGAAAATGAAAAGAAAAACTGTTTTCTGGAATTAAAGTCAATAATATAAATTTTATTGTCGATCAAAAGAACAGCAAATAAATCAACGTAGATCCAGAAGACAGACAGGAAAATAATTGTAAAATTTCATTTTCAAGAACTCATAAAGGTGCAATATTGCTTGTGAATATCTACACTTTATTTAGCTGCTTTACTGCAATTTTCTTTATTAAATCCAAATTAAATTAATGATTATTTTTACTATCAACATTATTTTTCCTTTAATCCAAACATTATTAATTAATTTCATTTTTGACATTATTTAAACAATAATGAAGCGAAGTTATTATAGTTACTTTCATGATTAAGTGATAACATGTACCATTTAAAATTTCTATTTAAAAAATAAAGAAAGAGGTTTTTTCGAATAGTAGTGAACTACAACAATAAAAATTAATTTTTATATTAATTCAATGAATTGAATTTTTGGCTTACCATATAGCTGTTTCGAGTATTGCTAAATACCCATCATCAGTGGTCTTGGAAATAATTCTTGTATTTAAATATTCCTAAATAATTTTTTGAGACTGTAAGTACCAGGAATCGTACTCGTGCTCTGCCAAATTTGAAGCTCAGAGTCAGCGCACCTTAACCTTAACCATTAACCACCTTGGCACATTTTTCTGAAGAGTTGTGATTTTACTGTGATTGTTTTTAACAAATAAATGTAATTATATAATCTATTAATTTAACTAGTTTATGATTTACCAGCCTTAGAATAATTTTATAAATTAATTATAGTTATTATTTCGATTGTGAAATTTTCATACAATTTTGTACGGGTGTCCAAGAACGAACATACAAGTCTAGTACGGGTTTGGGTCAGTTGACTAATGACTGACTCTGAGCTTCATATTTGGCAGGATACGGGTTGAACCTTTGGTACCTGCAGTCTCAAGAAGTTATAATATTTATGAATAATTAAATTTAAGAAATAATTTCAAGACGACTGATGAAGGGTATTTGGCAATACTCGAAACAACTGTGTAGTCACACAAAAATTCAATTAATTAAAAAAAAAATTATTGTTGTAATTCACTAGAGTTCAAAACGAATATTAAGTAAAATAGTCACTGTCATCATAATAGTTTTTTAAAACTCTTTATAAATCTTTATAAAAATTTTAGATAGTTCTTTTCATATAATGTCTAACTCCCATATAACGTAGCAGAAATGCCCTTCTCAGAAAATAACGTGAGTGCTTTTACCTGAGTGCCAAGAAATCATGCAACACAAGAACCATTACAGCCTCCGGCTTAATGAAAAAATAAAATAGGGAGCAACAAAATCCCCAAAAAAGGTGCGGACTATGCTCTTTCTAAAGAACAAAGCTTTATGGGTGCAGCAGAATCATGCAGTATATGGTAACTATTACAACCACTTTTTTCGTCGAACAAAGCAAAGAGTGTTTAAATACTTTAAAAGAATATGGTGGTTACGCGCTTTTCAGAAAGCAACGGTTATGTGATCTCGATGTCTGGAAGTGATGCAATACCGTAGTTATGACAACCTTTTGCTTAGGGCTCTTGCTCTTTCCTAACGGACTACATTCTCTCGTTACGACAGTTAAATACACGGTTGTCACCCGAAAAATTTTTTCTCTAATAAAAGGTGCTATTTCTTTAAAAAAAAAGTTTCAATTTTTAATACAGTTGTAACAGTGAATTATATCGTAACATTAATAAATATTGATTGCAGAACGGGGATTAGATTATCCACTTTTTTTCAAAGTATGCTAATTTTCGAAGTATGCTATTTTTCGAAGTATGCTATTTTTCGAAGTATGTTATTTACCTTCGGATACAACGACTGCTTATAATTTAAATATTGTCAGTACTACAAGAGCAGCTGTAATTGTACAATCACCTTTGAGGATCACCTCAAAGTCGTTCAAAAACAGTTCTGTATTTTATAATTGTAATAGATTCACCTTGAGTTCATGCAGAAAACTTAAAGGAAATTATTTTCAATTAATTTTAAGTTCAGTCAAGTTGTTAGTAGAAGATAAGGTAATTCATAATTTCTGTTATTTCTTTTTCACAGAAGTAAAATTAAAAAGTATCTAATTTAGTAGATATAAAGTATTTTCAAGTAGATAAAGTAGTGATGGTTTTCTTTACAGAAATATCTCAACTTTATATCACTAAATATAACAAAGAAAGAAATATTTTTTATTTGTATAAACCTAATCATCCATAAAACTATAGAATGTTTTATTAAGTTATTCTCAGAAATATATATCTTTTTTTAGTAATTTTTATAATATAAAAATTCATTATAAATTTTAAGTATTTTTTAAGTACTTTCAGTTGTATTTTGTTACAATGCGCCACAAAGTTGAAGCAAAGATTTTATTTGAATTTTATTTTTAAATCATAAGCCAATTATTTTATTTTTTGGTTTACAAGCTTGAGAACTTTAGATATCCATAGAAACCAACTTTTCATAAAGCCAATTTTACATAATTTCAACAAGTTTTGTTGCCAAAGTTAATACTTCAACTTTTTAATACAAATTTTTTTATAGATACTATTAACTTGCCGCAATAATAAAAGCTTAAAATTTCAGTTAAAATAGCCAATCAAAAAAATTTTTAAGAGCCTGCGGTATAATTGAAAGGAATAATACAATACAATATATTTTTGATTTAAAAAACTTTTGTTTACTAATTTCCTCAATGGTATATAATATAATTTATATTTCATCACTTTCTTCTGCTTTTGATACTTAAATTATATGGTTCATAAAAGAGAAACTTAATATCAACAGTTGAAAGATGATGCATGCAGGACTATCCATCTTATATTCCAAAAGTAAAAGTTTATCAAATGAATTGGAAATCACGATTTCGATTAAATTTGAATTTAAATATATTACCAATATTTGTGAAATGCCATATTATTTAAATATTTTTTAGCGCATATCTTATATAGCCCACAATAAACACCTTTCATAAGTCTTATGCTCGGCGTGTTGTAGTGCCCACTATATGATATAGAAGAGGCTTGTTGAAGCATAAGTTGGCATTTATTTTTAATAGCAAAAAAAAAATAATAATAATAATAATGCGAACAAGCAGTTTAACAGATATTTAAACAAACATACTCCTTACATTTTGTCAAGCAAATATATAGTATAGCCTTCAAGCAACCTCACTCACGCACTGGCGAAGTACTTGCACAACTACAGATTTCCCGCAATTTGCTTTATAGTATATAAGCCCTATTTTTGATGACTTCTCCACACTTAGCTGGCAGTAATTTAGACTTTTCAAAAAGTTCAGAGTCTCAAAAACAATTGGTTATCATATTTGCTTCAGTGATGGTTATCAGATTTTCAAATTTGTTTCAATCCTTCATTTTACTTACTCACTTATTTCGGCTTGGCGCAACATGTCTCTCCATACACGTATGTACCCTCCACAGTCACGTTCATCGATTCCGGTTAGTGATCCAGCCACTTGATCATTCGACCAGAGACACCGTTTCCCTTTATGTCGCTTTCTTTGTCAACTACCGCTTCATTCTTCATCACTTTCAAAAAAAGACGGGCCAATCACACTTCTACACCTAAAACACCACAATACACTATGCAGTTACTTCATAAATCCATTGGTCTTTTGAGAGTTACTTGTGGTTTTGGACTGGATTTAATGTTATAATTTTGTTTCTTAACATTATAGTCCGATCACTGAAGACAATCACTTAATGTTTTGTGTGTGGTGTAGTCAGTCGATTCTCATGTGAGCTAATATTTAAAAAGATGAAGACATAAATCCAAATGTAAAATATACCATAATTTGCCTTGAGATTAATCCAAATATGTTACACCTGAATAATGGATAGTATGGAACTTTTTTGTCCACGTTTACTAACAGAAACAGGCTTTGTATAATATAACTAAATTTGAAAAGAATAATTATATATTAATAAAAACCAATTTTTCAGAAAGCCATTTTCTTCATATATTGGGTGAATGATATATTATTTGCCCATATTAGATGGAATAAACTGAATATTAATGGTTTGAAAAAAAATCATTATTATAATCCATTCGTTGTTTTTTAACTTCTACACAGTACACAAATTTTATATTAAAAAAACTATTCCTTGCTCGACTTTAAAAGGAATTCCATTCAATACACGCTTTCTGACTAATAATTATTCGTTCAGCAAATCATACACCGGTCGGAAGAGATGTTAATCTGATGGATGTCTGACAAACATAGAGAATGTAATAAAATTGTTTAGTTTCCTGATTCTAAACAAATTTTGAAAGATATAGTGATACACGATCTGGCATTATTGTCATTAAGTATATTTATTTTCTCATTTCAACATTTATCTTCTGAACTCTTTCAAAATATATAAGTTGTACTCCATAAAGATCGTCACCAGTGCACTACGCAATAACAATTCCAACAAATGCATAGCTTACCATGTTGAAATAAATATATCGTTTGGTGTTGATAGGTCCCACTTCTTATATTTTCTATTTCGGGACTATGCATTGCGTTAAAATAATATTCTCCTTTCTTGACAGCAGAGATGATGTGATGCAAAATTTCTTTTTCAAGTGCTGATTTATAAATAGTATTTCCATATTTAACATCTCTGCCTTTCTATTGCATATTTTGTGTATTATTCAGTGCAGTGCTAAGGATGATCAGTTTCTTCTGTGTTTTCTAATTTTGATATAATATATTAGATTATAATCTAATAATACTCAATATTCCGTTTTGTTTATAATTTGATGTTTTTTGTTTTCTAAGACTTATGAGTTTGTTCTGTATTTTTCAAATTATTCAATCGCTAGTTTATGGATTGGGTTTTTATAATAACTCTATTTCTTGTCACCAGTGATTATATGAAGCAAACATTTTTCGAATTCATAAACCGTTATTCGACGGTTTGTCTTTCAATTGAGGCGGTATTCTATATCTCATTTTATACACAAATAGATGTCTTCTTTGAATTGTTCTCTATATTCGATAATACAATCATTGGTTTTAAAACATCAAAACTATTTATTGCAGTTGACTTTAGACGGTGAGTGTTCCCTACTTTTCTTTGAAATATCATAATGCAGTAAAACTTACTTCAAATGTCCGAATTTGAAGTCTTACCTGACACTTTGAAGAAAATAAAAAATATTATAAATCACAAACAAAAGACTTTCACTAAATATGAAAGTAATTTAGTGTTATTATTTGACTATGCAAGTAATTGAGAATAAAATTGTGCCCGGAAGATATTCAATGCCAGAAACCCTCACACTCATTATATAGGAAAGTTTTGGTTAATTAAACCCACACTGCAAATGATTAAATAAAGGTATTGTTTTTACTTCTTCATTTAAATATTTAATTAATATTTGAATGAATCATCAAAAGCAAATTTGCAAATTAATTTCAATTAAATACAGCTTGTTAAACATATGCCAAAAGCATTAATAAATTTTCTTCGTTACAACAAAATAATAATTTTGCATTCAAAATGCATCGATTAATTAAAAATGAGTTTATTTTGATAATAATATTAATGTTATAGATATGACTTTTTATTTGTTATACAAAAGTTATTCTTATAAAAAAAGATAAAAAAAAGTTATTCTTATAAAAAAACCATTTAGACCATTTAGGCTTAGGTATCTTAAAACACCTGATAAAGCATAAGATTTGTATATATTATAGAGTTATCCATTTAGGGTTCCGAAAGTAAGCATGAACAAAATTTTTTTTTACCATATTTACTGAGAACAGCAATATTATTAGTCAAGTGAGTGTCTTTATTATGCCAAAGCGCTAGCACAGCTGTTACACATCTTATTTTTTTCAGATTTATTCGCAGTTTGATTTGTAGATCCCTTAGGTAGACAATTGTATTAAAGTCAGAATCTAGCCGCATGTCTTGCTTCTGCTGTGTTCGAAATTCAACTGATTCTTCTTTTATTTCTTTTATCTAACTCACTCACCTCACACATTTGGGTACAATGGGCTCACCAGGTTTATTGCTATAGTATCAACCATGGTCTACTAACGTAATGTACCTACTATACAACCCATTTGCTTTTTTGCAAAAAAATGTTCATAGTTTTTACACATAGAACAGCTTTTACATTATCTATAGTGAAAAATGGCAACCCATAACTAAACATCTCATACCTTGGATGGAAGTTTAATTTGACTTGTGGACTAGAGTATATCTTTATGTTTAGATTTTTCGACAAATGATTGTATTTAACATTTATTACGTGGTGATATTTCTTCAACCGATGTGAGTTGCATACATAGGTTCTTCTTTCGTTTATGCATTAGTGCCGGGCAAACTTTTAGAACGTGTCTCGAGATTTGATTTTGTTCCCTACAAAACTGACAAGTTTCATTATAAAAAGTTCCCAATTCTGTAAGATGATAATTTAACCCACAGTGCCCTGTTGGAGTTTTTGTAATGATTCTGACATTTTTTCAAATTGTTTCTCAAGTATATACATATATAGTTTACTTCAGTGATCATAAATATTATTTTGTTGAGAGTTAAATATAAAAATTTCGACCAAAAGTTTTTGTTTAATGTAGGTGAAAATGCAATGGCTGTTGACATATCAAATTGAATACCAAATTCTTTATATCTAAGTGAATATAAATCTAATTATTTACTCATTTCTGAATACGGTAGAAAATAACGCATAATGTTGATATGATTTTCTATATATTGAAGAGGTTTCGAAAGCTACTGAAATGCAACAAAAACAAGTTTTATTTTTTTTAAATTAATTAAATTTTTGGTTGACCCTAGAACTCTTTCGAATATTGTCCAATATCCATCAACAGTGGTCTTCAAATTATTTCTTATATTTCTTATATAATTATTCATATATAATTTTTGGAGACTGTAAATATCAAGTGGTGAACTCGTGCTCTGCAAAATTTAAAACTCAGAGTCAGCGCACCTTAACCAACTGATCCAAAGCCGTACTAGACTTGTGTGTTCGCGCTTTGGAATTTTGTTAATTTGCTGTGAAAATTCATATAAGTAAAAGAACAAAATCATAAACCAGCTGTAAAATAATTGAATTAATTAATAACAAAAATTAATTGTAATTGATTAATTTGTGGTCAGCCAAAAATTCAATTAATTAAAAATAAATAAAAATTTTTGTTATTGCAATTCAGTACTGTTCAAAACGTTTTCATTTAATACAATAGTTTCTACTAATTAAAATAGACTCTACTGTCATAACTGACTTTAAAATCAAATTTAATGTAGAATTGTAAAATATATTTAATTTCCAGTCTCACTTGTATGAATCGTTGAGTAACATTAGTACGACTTACTCTGTTTTATGTTCCTAGATTAGGTTTTCTGTATAATATATAAATAAAAAGGACATTTTGTTGTGTTAAACATTTTAGTAATCAAGGGAACTCGTTTTTATTTTAGTTTTAGTGAATTGTTTTATTTATAACTCCACTAAAATATGCCCAACATGTAAATAAGTAGTGAATCACATCTCAAACCACTAAAGCCATCGTACACCCACATAACGAAAGTCGTTTGCACTCATTTTGCTACGAGCAGTAAGAAGCATTACCACATCCTTTTGCTGCAGAAGTCATACTTACCGCATTTTTCACTTTATGAATTTATCTTTATTTTCTAGTAACAAATGTTGTGCAACAGCTAATAGTTTTTATTTTTACTCCTACGAAACCACACAATCTGTAGGACTTTGGTACTACCAGAGGCAATAGTCGTTGCATTTATACATGCATGCCTGCATCCTGTGCTGCGCAAAAGTGTTGGCAACTCATAAAACAATACGTAAAACTGTAAAATAGGATAAAATGGTAGGCGGAAAGTATTTGAAAGTTTTAAGTGAAAATTTCCCAAAGGACAAAGTTGCCAAAAGGCTCTTATGGTTGCCTTTACTGATGAGAGGAAAAGTTCGAAAAGTTCACAAAATAATATAAGTACGTGTTGTTGGCATAATCAAAACAAGATTTACTCGTAAGAAAAAAAAATTATTTACATATCGGAAGGAGTGAAGAAAAATTTTGAGATATATGTATTTACACGTCAAAATGTGCTTATTTCTTTGACATGAATATTTTTGACTTAAAACTTTGCATACTTTGGAAACTTTACATGATCGTAAATACATTTGCATAAAAACGGCTGTATATATATACCGATATGACTTCAAGGTGCAACAATTTTGTGCAGATACTTTTCTTTATGTTGTTTATATAACAGTGGGAATCATATAAATATCACACTAAACTCAGAAAGGAATTTAAAATTTCTGTTATTGCCTTTTCTTTGCTATTCGAATCTGTCTAACTCTTAAATAGTTTCCTTTCATCATAAAGAAAAAATTAACATTAGGCAATTAAAATTTTTATGTATATTTTAGTTCCACATAATATTATTGTAGTAAACTACTTGTAGTATTACCTACTTAAAAATAAACTATTGTAGTATCTTTTATTTATTCTACACTCAATGTACAAGATAAACTGATATACTTCATAAAACACATAAAAAACTGTCGACTAAACAGAATTTATAATACTATAATACTACTATGCCAATCCTAGACCCAATCATCCATAAAATTTTCTTTGACTGCTTCAGGTAAGGTCTTCAAATCATTTTGCAAATTTTTTTTAATTGGTTGCAATCGACTACAAATATCTTCTTCAAAGTGACTAATTTTTCTGCGGTAACAGAAGAGTAGCATGCAGACTTTGTTAGATACCTATTGAGCATGTTCCATCATATATGTTAAGTTCTTCGTCAAAAACGGTAATGACGTTGGGTCATCACAGAATTTACACAAAAACAGCTGATATAGGTAATAGGTGACAAATCGCGTTCAATTTTCGTGTGATAATACAAAACAATCCTGCAAATTTTTGTAGTATTAAGCTCAATTTTCGCATGATAATGCAAAACTGTGCTACCAACTTATGTTTTTATTGTGTATAGTTTTATTATATGTTAGATCATAGTTTCTTATTAGCTATAGAGTTTATATGATTACTTGAGGTTTATCATACACTGAATAAATTGGATTAGTTAACTTAATTCATCGATCTACTGTTTTCTAGCTATATGCAACCTTGGATATATTATGTACACATATCTTGTAGACACTTTCTAAAAAGTCAAAGCTTTTCGTGAATCTGAAAAGTGTTTTATGCTTCATTCCTTAGTAGTCTTCCTTAAATGTAGAGCCTTAAGCTTTTTAAATGTGTTCATGACCAGTTAAAGAAATCAAACTTAGATGGCACTTTCAAGAATTACTACTAAGTAAAGCTTTGACGCAGAAGTTAACATAGCGGTCATTAATTTCTCCCCTAATTTTAGCGCTTTAAGTTGTCATTTCTTAATGCTATAATGTTCAGAGTATATCTTCTTTTACATGTGAATTTGTTTAACTATCTTTGAAACAGAAAATGATAACCTTTACGCACCTATAATCTTAATCAGTTTGTGACTAAGTCGAGTACCATTAAATAGCCACTTAACTCGGCTATTTTGGTTCCTAACTATTTTTACTATTTAACCGACTTAAGAAACCATTTCGGAGAACTCATTTTAGCAACCGAGATTAGATACTAATGAATTTGTATTATTTTAATAAATACCTAAAAATTTTTGATTAAAGTAGTACAATGGAGATATTCCAAACACCAAAGTACTTGGAACGTATTTGAATAATAATGAATGCAAACATAAGTTGTCTTTTGATGTCCATTTTGATCCCGGCATTTGTCACTATTGGTAATTTTTGTCTTACATATACATCCCACTACTAAACTGTGACTTGTCAGTATAGTTCTGATATCTTTCTGTAATAAAGTTGATACAAATCAAATATACTTTTCTAAAGTTGATACATATATACATTTTGTGGTTTTACAGTTGGTTATATGGTTCTATATAACCATTAAATGCATTTCGATGTGCTCATCGGTTTCATTGTTAGATTTTCTATTCTATCTTATTCAAGTGCCAGCCAAATATCCTCTAAAATTCCATCTTCCATTATCCAGCAATAGAGAGATTGCTCTCTATTTGCACTTTATCTTTCTACTGCTTCTTTGTACCTTATATAAATTTTAAACGTAATATGATCTAAGCTATTTTGCTTAACGATTTTTGGCTATCCAAGTAGATATTTATTTTAAGTTGGTTTTTGTTTTATTATAGTTAAGTTCTATTAACTACAAATTATCAAATGTGGACAAAACAAAGTACTTTAAGTACTCAACAAACAAATCTCTTGAGCGTCTTGAACTCCCGTCACTGGTAATAATTATAATTTCGAAGTTGCGAAAGACTTTATTTATTTTGGAACCAGCGTAAACTCTATAAATAGAGTCAGCCTAGACATTCAACGAAGAGTCACTCTTGTCAACAGATGTTACTTTGGATCAAGTAGATAATTAAGAATCAATGCTCTTGACAAAACAAAACAACGCCCTACAAGTCTCCTTTTTTTCATATCAAAAAGTGCTACTTGCAAAATGTTACAGAAGTAGAAGTTACTTGATATTCAGCTCCACTAAAATCTAACGCCTGCTCCAATCAACGATCTCCAATGAGCGATCTATGTAGATATTATAGTTCTCATGGTCAGGTGTCACGCTATTACGCCATATCATTCTTTCGATTGTAGTTTTGAGCAATCCATGTAGATCGCTTAAGCAATAAACTTGCAGTCTTTTAAGGTATGTCTAAATGTTTTAAGAGTAAATTTAATTGTCACCATCAGTTTTCCCGCAGATTTCGCTGCTAGTCCTTGACAAACAGCCATTGTCCACAGAAACCAAATAACATTTATTGATTTCAAGATACAGATAAATTCATATTTTACACAAAACTATTCAAAGTGGTTACTCATGTATATATAATGACTTTGTATACAAATATAAATAAAAAAAATATATATATATATAATATTGGAAATTTTCATCATGGTTTGAAAAATATTTTGTCCTTGCACTCTAAAAAAAAAAGACTATCTCACATTGTGTACGAAAAATGATACAAATTTAAATAAATATATGGAAAATTTAATTTTCGTTAATATTTAAAGAATTGCAACAATTTTTATATATGAAATATTTCACTTCATAAATACCTGATTGTAATTAAAAATGTTAATTAAATGTTTTTTAAATTAACAAAAGCACAGCAGTGCATTGTTGTGGAAAAGAAAATAAATTTTCTGCGCAATTTTCGGTACGTAAATCAGTTTTTAAAATTATTTAATAAAAGTGGAATTAAAGCCAACAATAATTTCTCATTGGTTTTACGATGTATCATTAACAGTTCCATTAAAAAAAATTAAATTACATAATTGAGAAACAAGGAGGAAACAAAAATATTATGAAAGTCCATTAAAATCTCGAAATAAAAAATTCATATTTTCATGCAATGCAGTTAATTGGCTTGATTCACGTTTGTTAAACGAAGCCCGATTTAAGGCAGGGATTGCTCCAGTCACGGCCAGGACAGAACATTGATAAGTGGGTGAGCTTCATGTATTGGTAATATTATGCGTGCCCGAGTGTGGCAGGAAGACGCCGCTTTATATCTGTGTCAAGAGATCAATTTTATTAGCATAGAATATTGCTTTCGCATCAAATCGTTAAATGGGAAATATTTTTTAACAGCGAAACCAACATCCAGCGTTTTACTCCAAGGACCTCCTACACCATATGTAGTAGCTTATGTGACTCGATTGACTTTAAGAGTAACATATGTGAATACGTACGTCCACTAGGAAGAAAGTAATAAAATTATGGCTTTAATAATATAAATTTAATGTGAATATTTTGTTCATACTTTTACGAGACACACAGCCATCGGAATATAATGCATATGCATATTTCACATAATCCTGCCTTAATGCCATTTTAGTGCAGTAATAAAAAATATGACTTAAAACAAAAAGGATGTTTGCTCTGCGTTCCAGAAAAAAAACTGAGTCATACGATTTTTTTCATTTCTTATATTATTTTTTCTATAAATGGAAAACCATTGTGCTATTTCACAATTTTCTCAATTATTTTTATTTTATTTTATTTTTTAATATAAATATTTATAAATATTAAGCATGGCACACATTATCTGCATATATGCAGATAAATATTTTTACATATAATATATTTATATATTTGTATTATTTTTGAATGCAATTCTTAAAACATATTTTGTTCATTTCTCATTCCAAAACAGTGGCGGGATATGGTTGGTGGTTCTGGGGTTTTTACCTCTCCTAAAATTTAACGAATTATTTTACATAAGATTTAATAAATTTTTTTCATTAAAATATATTTACATGAACTTTGTAATTATTTTTAAGAAACCGTTTAAATATAAATGTTCCTGCTCTGTAATAATTGAAATGATATCTTTTTCAACAGAAAAAAAAATATTATATACATATTTCGTACAATATATTTCAATTATACTATAATATATTGTAAATAATATACATAATATCATTAAAAAATTTTATGAGAACATTCGTAGTTTTGTTATCTTACTTTTGTAATAAGGTAATTTTTTCATAACTTCAGAAAAATATACTCTAACCATATACCAGTTAAACTGACTTGATCATTTTGTTAGAAAAATTTAAGCTAATGTGATAAAGAAGATGCGAAAACCAACATGTGGTTGAACTAACCCAATGTGTTGAGTAAGAATGATCTAAATTATTCTTCCGAGTGTGCTAGTAAATATCTAATAAGTTCAATTACTGTATTTAATTTTAAATATTGTTAATATTTTCAAATTTACGAAACTAATTTTGTAATGGACTAATTCTAATGGATTAACTTTTAGATTTACGATTCACAGCAATTGCTAGTAAAATATAATTAAATTGTAAATAAATAAGGCGCATAGGATCGACTTCCGGATTTTCATTGATGTGATGTGTGTGCATTCATTTGCCTCTAAAGAAAATTTTAATAAGAACCACACTTGACTTTTTTCTCTTTTCTTGTCTCTTCTTTTCTTTTATTTTTTCTCCTAATATTGGCATATCAAAGGTTTATATTATCATCGAAAAGCATTCCTATGTTGATAACGTATTATATGAAGTTCTATAAGGATTTTTATAATATATTTTCGAAGCATATACCGGGATCATCAGGAACTATTGATTATAGAACTGAAACTAATTATAGAAGTTAATCCAGTTAATCGATTTAGTAACAGAATACGACTGTCTACTTGTTGATATAGAAGTTGGTTGGTTGGTTGGTTGCATTGGCAGGTCAATTGGTAACTTCCATGTACCCCAATTAGCGATTTTTCGCCACATTCCTCGCAAGAACTCCTAATACATAATAGTAGAGAATAAATCTTTTCCGTCAAATTTAGATAATTTAATAGGTTTCCCTCACCGATGAACAGTCTCATAAACTGTCCGATATAGAAGTAGATCCCAACTAACATCTGACTTACATCGGGCTTAGTACAAGCCATTGTAAAAGACTATGAACACAAATAGAAAACAAATTAGGTCACTTATTCCGTCGATGGCTCCATTACAAATTTTGTTTCAAACCGAAATTAATAATATGAATTTACAGTGTTGTGCATAACAAAAGCAACCAAAATTTGCCCATCAAATAAATAAGTTTTTTGTCTACTTTTTACTTTTCATTCAAAAATCTAAATACACAGTTTTATTTGTTATTGTATTAGCTATTATAAAAAAACAACAAAATCTACAATTCTTCATAACGGGTTAATTAATTCACACAAATAATAAAATATTGCGAAATGCGACTGTGCAAAACAATAGCAACTGAGACAAGATCAATGATAGATCTATGACCAAAGTGCATTCTAGCAAGATATTTTTTTGATTTTTTGCATTTTTATGCTGTGATTTATGTTTTTAAGCAAATTAGAACATAAACACAGAATAGTTCAATATTAAATCAGGTAATGGAAGTACGTTTTTTTCATGGCTCGTGACACGTATACTTTGAAGTTTAAAGAGGCAAGAATTGAAAAATATTTAAATGGCAGTGCTCAAATGAAATAGCCAAAATATTTAAAATTAATTAGTTTATTGTTTCGCAGCTTATAAAAAAATATAATTTGACAAAATACCGTTAAAACTGTTTATTTGGGTGAAGCCTCTCTTAAGATTACTTGTAGAATTGATCGAAACATCATAAGAATTACAAAAAAAACAACCATTCGTGTCGTTGAAAAAGGTCGTAGCTGAGCTTAAACAAGGTGTTGACTCTAGTACTGTACGCAGGCTTACTCTCTAAGCCGGTTTCAAAAGTTACAGACCAGTCAAAACACCAATGTTGACTAAAAAGTATTAGCAAAAGAGGTAGATTTTTGTTTTGCTTTTTAATTAATATTAATATACTTCATTTAGATCAAATTTCGCGTGGAATCACTTAAATTAGACTCTTACTAAATGGAAAATAATTTTTTTCAGCAATAAATCAAAATTTAACATCTTTAATTCTGATGGGATGTGCACAGTACGTCGCGAAAAAGAAAAACGTTTGTATTCGCGTAACTGCCAAGCGACTGTGAAGCATGGGCGTGGGTCAGTAATAATTTGAGCGTTCTTTTCAAGATTTAGACTAAGATCTTTTCATGAAATTCATCAAATAATAGCCCAACATGTGTACAAAAAAATTTTAGAAAGCCATATGGTACCCCATGGCGGATGAGAAATGTCACTCCGACGGGTATATCAGTACGATAACGATCCAAAACACACCATAAAGCTGATAAGAGAATGGATTTTGAAAAATGGAATTCCAATTTTAGATTAGCCAGCCCAAACACCTGATTTTAATTCAATTGAGAACATTTTGGTATTCTCAAACGTCGCTTTGGGGGTCGAAAAGTTTCCAAATGTTTGAGGTCATGAAAGATGAATGGTGTAAAATTCCAAATAGTTTTATTAACAATTTAATATCATCTATGACCCGTAGATGTGCCCAAGTAATTAAAAGCAACGAGCTATATACAAAATTTAGAAAAATAATACAAAAATTTAATATAATAAATAAAGTTGCTATTGTTCTGCACAGCCGCATTTCGCAATATCTCATTATTTTTGTGAATTATTTAACCCGTTATTTAGAATTGTAGATTTTGTTGTTTTTTTATAATAGCTAATACAATAACAAATAAAACTGTGTATTTAAGTTTTTGAATGAAAAGTAAAAAGTAGACAAAAAACTTATTTATTTGATGGCAAATTTTGGTTGCTTTTGTTATGCACAACACTGTATGTATATTGTTGTATATTATATTATATTACATATTTGTAAATAATAATTACACCACAATGTGGACATGAAATTAAGTGGTAAGGAGTATCTAAGCTTCGGCAAAGTCAAACCTTAGATATTTACATATACGCATAACTTTAATCTTTTGATCAACTGCCGAGTCCAAACTAATCTTTTATTAATTAAAACGTCTACATTTGAGAAACCACGCACTTTTACTCAATTAAACTTTATTATAACAAATCTAATGGTAAAATTAAATCAATGAATCGAATTAATAATTAATATATGAAACTTATATATGTATAGTTAAAACATTTTTAGTTTTAGACAATGTACAGAATGATATGACCAGACTTTTTGGTTAATGAAATAATTCTGAAGATATGGTTGACCCAATTTTATTTACCAATTTTTGCAAAGTGACATTCTATCTTAATGGATATAATGTCCACATAACAGTGCTATTGCGGCAATACAAGTATAACGCAATTATACAGAAAAAATGATTATATATATATATTAATAGGTCCGATGATAAAAATGGCTAAGCCTCACTTCTCACCTTTTGACTAGAAGTTGGTAACGTCTAATGTCAATAAAAAACTGCCCTTTCAACGAATAAAATATTCAACCACAATACGAATAAGCTTATTTTAGACTTTAATTTGAAGTTTTATCTCACAGTAGTGGCATTGATGAACTCTAATATATACTGTCTTGAAGATCTGTGTATTAAAATGCTAAAAATGTTTTGAGTGTTTTTCATCTGAAAATAAATATTTTATATAAATTTTTTCAACTAAACAATACTACAGTTCTGTTAAGATTAAAACTTCAAATTGTTTTTTATTTTCAAGTTTGATACATACATATCCACTAAACATTTAAAGCCAAAAGATATAAACCGACCGAATAATATATGAATTGTATAGCTATATTTTGTCAGTTGATGTTTATAGAGTGGCAGACGTTACCATAAAATTATTATAAAGTATATTATTAAAGTACTTATAATTAAAAATATTACGAAGGCTGAACTTGTAAATTTACATACAATCTAAAGATTGTAAATATATTCTATAAGAGTTTTAATCTTTAGGTTAGGTTAGTTTACACATTTCATACGAAATTATGAACAGTAACTATGTACTTAGCAGTTTATAGTGACATCGATGCCAAAAGAATCACAATGACATCGATGCTTTATTGATGATTTAGTCGAATTTGAGGAACTTCACCTTAATGTTTTGTAAACAGTTTGTGTGTGTTTTTAAACATATAAATTTTTTATACTCCTTTTTTATATAATATATAATATTAATTAATTTATTATTTTTAAAAAAATTATAATAATAAAATATAAATGACTTTTATTTGCATTTGTTGAATCTTTGTTGAGGCTTTTAGATGTTTTGTGGCAGCGATAACGATTCTCTTTCGATATTGATATTGATATTGATATATTGATATTGATATATTGATATTGATATATTGATATTGATATTGATATAATATTGACGATATTGATTTCACCAAACAATTGTATTGATTACCCACACCTTCTTTTATGTCAAAAACCCGCCACCTCAATGAGTATGACTAGGTATCAATAAAGAATCTATGGTTTTCATAAACATGCAATGCACAAAAATGTATTTACTTGATAACGTAGTGGCATCGATGGTTGATTCTAAAGTATCGACTATGTATCGATACTCTCTCCTGCTGTGTTTTTCAGCTTTTAAATTATAAAACAATTATAATTATGAAATAATTATAAAATAATTTATTTGGTTCATTTAAATAACTGTAGTAATTTTATTGACATAACTAATGCAATGGTTGTTTATCAATAAACAAAAATTGAAAAAACTCTAATCTTGAGTAATGCAAACTACGTTGGATTTGTATGTTCATATGCAAGTCCACTATATAAATTTGACTGGGTTTAAAAATCTTCTCGAAAACCACTTATGATGGATATTTAGCAGTATCTGAAACAATTCTATGGGCAACCCAAGAATTCACTTAATAGAAATTTTTAATCAAACATACATATTTTTAGCATAAAAATAAAATTTAATATTATTTTAGTTAAATTATTTAAAGTTTAATCTTTAATATATTTTTTTCTTTTTTCAATTTTAAAACAATTAGTTTAATTGCAATGCACATGACCCATGACTGGTTTCAGTACAATCCAGTTATTAATTTAATTGGATATAAGCATGCATAGAGAAATTGATAAAGAAATACTGATATGGAAGGAAGTCCATATTAAAATTATTACGATGTACAACGTTACACTAATTTTAAATTTAATTGTTTATTAAATACTTCAGAACGTTTTTAAAGGATTATTTAAGCAACCTCTCTGTATAGTACATTGATACACAATATTCTAATAACATATCGTAATGTATACCACCCAAAACTAAAGTAAATAAACTAAAAATAATTACCAAAATTATACAAAAATAGAAAATAAGAAGTCAACGACTTTGTCTAACCTAGCACTGGCTCTATTTTAAGCAAATTTGTAGGCAGCTAATAATGCATTTATTTTAAATGTAAAAAAAAAAAATGAAACATAAGTGCAACATAAAATTGCTTTACTTGAGGTTTATGCTCTATTTTTACTTTTCAAATTTCAGACTTCGAGCCATAAATCTTTTTCAACATTCAAGAAAATTGCAGCACTTAAAATATTTTCATAAATTTCCAAAAAAGCATTCAGACTGAAAACACATAAAAATATTGAAAGCCCACTTGGACCCATATGACTTGTGGTATATGTAGGCAGCACTTAATAGTTGGAATTTGCAAAAATTGTTGAAAAACAAAATAGATAGAGGCTTGTAAAATGTTAAGCGAAAATAACTGAAAATAACTGAAAATAAAAAAAATGTAAACAAATCAAAAAGTCATAAAGTCTTTAGGAGTTACCGGCTTTTGTCTGTGCAAAACTGCATCTCGCAACTGGTTCGGAGACAACTAACTGGAAACATTAAAAAAAGATTGCTTGAAAAAACTGGCAATGAAATGTCATTAACCTAAGTCACACGTAGTTGTAGATTTCATACTTAATTAAAAGATATGCTTGACTCGAAAAGTAATTAAGATACAAACTCCAAGTGCTATTTGTGCTACATTTCAAGATTTTCACGATTTTCAATTATGGTACTGAGCACTGATCATAGACACTGAAGACACACAGCAGAGGAAAGTCTTTGTCACGCCTATTAAATCCAATAATGAGCCATGAAAAAGTTTAATTATTTGCAGAAATGCCATTTAACTATCAACAATTTGTAGCAGACGCTTTTATTAAACTGATTAGTTTAATAGTTTAGTTCTGATTTATTAACAATTTAGTAAATATAATATATATAAAATATAGATATTCGGATATTAACTATCCCAACAAATGCTTTGAGATATTATAATAATTTCATAACTTAATGACGTTGCCTTAGCAAAATACTAAAAAATGTATAAAAGTATCTTATTAGTTTATTGTATTTATATTTAATTGACAATATAATTAATTAACATATATTGGTTCACTTGATTGTTTTTTCATATATATATTGTTGTTATTAGTTTCTGAAGATGACTATTGGAGATGGTCTAAATATTGGAAATGAAAATAAATATATTTATATAAAATTTATAAAAAAATTAAACGTGTTTTATTTTCAATAAAAGTTGACTTTATGGCCCTTTAAACCTTTAAGTTAAAAATATTTGTTTTAGATATATATTAAGAAATGACTTTTCGGATTTATCAAGTAGTACATGCGCTATTATATGTTATATTCGGACATTCCATAAAAATTGGTATAAGCATTTGTAAAAACGGTCATATACATATACGTTAATATAATAACAACCATAAAAGCCAATAACTCGAGAATCAAGCTATATCGCAGTATCATAATCATCATCAGCGTTACAGCTCCGGGTAAGCTGTAGCTGCATGAACGAACTTTCTCCATTCTGCTTTGCATGTTGTTTTAGGCCTCCAAGCCATCTTATACGTGGCCTACCTTTGCTGCGGTTGATTTACGGCGTGAAATAAAGCTTCTGTGGTATATCATCCAGTATTCTCATGACGTGTCTGATCCTTTGATCCTTTGCGAACTTTACAGCATTTTCACCATTACAAAGTTGTAGTAGCTCTGCGTTCGTACGCCGACAAAGTTCTTTGTGGTTCAGGTAGCTGGGACTATAAATCATTCTCAGGACCTTCCTTTCGAAAGCACTGATTTGGTTTTCATCTGCTGTCGTTAAAGCCCAAGTTTTGGCCCCGTAACACAATTCCAAGCGAATGATTACCTTGTAAGAGTGTATTTGGCACTTCTGGTCACGAAGCACGGTTACGCAGTATACCGTAATGGAAATTGTTTAGAATAACCGATTTTACAAATATTCATTATCAAATCGCAACACCAAGGAGTTATAATTGTGCCGGTTATTCACTTCTATGCAGTACAAGCATGTCCATGAAGGTATGTCATGCATCAGGTTACAAATCTCAATTTAATATATTTAAAAATATTTTGATATTTTTTGATTGTGGCTTAATTTAAAACATAATATGTTTACATATCCACACAAAATTATACATATTAGCTTAACCAGTCTATAGTAACCCATTCAATACTGACAAAGCTAGTATCTTTGAAGCGGTAACAGAATTCAAATGTGGTACTGAATTCTAAAGAAGACACATTAGCTGCGATATGAAATAAAATTCAGGCAGGACATAAGAAATACTACGTGCATATAAAACCTTTTAAAACTAAAATCATATCAAGACAACAAAAACTTCGTAGGTATAAATGCCTTATTGAACCAGTCCTGCTGTATGGCTGCGAAGTATGGATATTCGAAGCTATTCAAAGAAACATGCCAATGACTATCACACGAACGAAAAGTACTGAATAAGAGTTTTGGTCCAATATGTCTAGATGATGGCACATATCATATTCCCTACAATCACGAATTTAGGGAACTCAATCGACAAGTATGATGTAATGCGATATATAAAATTACAACGACTAAGATGACTAGAACAAATTCAGCGTATGAAACGAGAACGAGCATTTGTAAGAAACCTAATTAGATCCTGAAGAGGCAGAAGAAACAAGCAAGAGGTGGCTAGATGATGCTGAAGAAGATGTAATGAAGCTAGGCGTAAACGATTGCAAAAACTTGGCATCGGATCGAATCAGTTACCAAACATTGGTTGAGGAAGCACTGGTCCACCCAGGACTGTTACAACTATATAACAAAAAAAAACATATTATACATTAATAAAAACCACCAAATTATAAGATTTAGGTCGATAAACTATTTATTCCTACTCATATCATTCCAATAAAAACTTTCTTATTGTGGATGGTATACATTTACATAGTAATTATATTTATCAGAGTTTTAGATGGTTAAAATATGTAGTTTTGTAATTCTATAGTAATTAGTTAATTTGTTTATATAATAATATGTTTATTATGTGTACATTGGGGCATTAATTTGCTGGTAATTGAAACCAACTAAAATAGAGCAATTAAATTGGTGTCATTCGAATTGGAATTGCGGTTTCGTTCAATTGGCGTGAATATTTTAAGGTTTACTAGTAGGTATATTTACGATAACTGAGCAAAGGTGACTCGATGGCACGACCGCACGTACCAAATATTTTGTATTTGGTTTCAGTGCTTTCTGGGGCAGACAATTTTGTTATCGCAAAGAGAAGTAAATTCAACTAAATGGCTTCATAGACAAATACTAATTGACGTCGTTTATTTATTAAAAGTGTTTTTTATTTATTTCAAATATTAACTTAAAAGCAATAATATTTAATTATTAAATAGAAATACATTTATTTAATTAACTAAAACTTTTTGTTGAATTTAAAAACATATTTATTTCTTTTAAATTTGAAAAATATTTGAACATATTTTTATTTAAGAAAGCAAAACTTTTTTATGTTTTTTTTATAATTTTTTATGTTTACTAATTTGAGGCACATTTGTATTTATATTTTATCAAAATCCCTCACAGATATATTTTCAAAAACTGTTGATCAGTTGCGCGCATATATGAGAGATGATCCAAGATGAATGAAGAATGAAGTATATTTTTAGCAAAGTGCAATGCCAAGTAAAAACTTTGCACTTGAGGTTGTTGTTTCTCAAAATATTTTTAAATTTTTTTTACAAAATATTTGCAAAATTTTCACTTTCATTTTCCGCCTCTAGAATTGTTTGAAATCCATTTCTTCTGGTTTTCTTCTGGTTTTATTGTTCCGATTTTATTGTTTATCCCACAGTCACACACGCTTTTAAGCGAGTGACAATCGTGAGTCTCACATAATTAATTATGAATATATTTTTTTAATCAATAATAAAGATGTCAAAAGATTTAAATAAATATAAAAGGAATGTCACTTTAATTATTTAACTGATTCATATAAGCATAAAACAATTATTTTCTATTTCGTAATAAAAATATTGTGTTCAAATCAAAACATTTGTGAAAGAAAAGCGCCATGTGTGATTTAATTATAAACACATAATCTTAAAAAATATCTTAAAACGAATGCCTTAGAAACATATGCAATATAAAGAAGCAGACTGTTTTTCTCATACAGTCACGATAATTTGAAATTATTTTTTAATCTATTCATCTTAATATCATACTCGGTTTACAATATATGATCGTGATTATGTATCTTGGAATAGGAAATAACGAATATAGATGTCGACATTTGAAGATGCAAATTTAGCTAGACAGGTCACACACTACGCATACTAGTGTACATTTGCGATGTGGCACTCCGATATAATTCACAAGGCAACACACGAAAAGGCCGTCCGAAATTGACTTGGAGAAGGTCCACACAAAACGAAAATAATAACGCAGGGCCCAACAGAAACAACTACAGTAGCATCATGAATGAACTGCGAGACGTCACGTTGCAAAGAAGGCAATGGAAATTACTTGTAAATAACCTCTGTCCAGTATAGAGGCAGTGCGGAATCATAATATGGCACATATTGAAACTGAAACGTAATACCTTTAATCTCTATACAGATGACTCTAAAATATAAGGGAGGGAGTAGCTGGCCTCTACTATGCCGGGTTTAACATAATAGTTATTAAAACACCCTAGGCTGTTTTAAACATTAGTATTTGCTCTTAGAGAAGTCGCAGAAACGAACTAATTTACAATAAATTTTTTTGTAGACAGTCAAGTAGCCATAAAAGTAATCTCTTCAAACTGGATATCTTTTCAAAATGTTCAATAATGCAATAAAGCAAATGGATAGATTGACCCATAGCCGTGTGCTGTCTGTATATTAGATTAATAGCCAGAAGATAAAACAAGCAAAATACTGAGACCTTTTTAAAAATAAATACAGACAACTTGACGAACAAAAATTTCAAAAGGTGAAAGCCGAGATACACAAGTTAAATACTTACAAAATTGCCCAGATTATTGCAAACATATATTTTCTGGAACATATGCCCAATCGTTATAATCGTTAGATCGAAAGAAATGATGAATGCTTGTTAATATTTTACACTGGCACTACTAGTTATTAAGCATACGTATAAGCTTAATATTGCCAGCAATTGCGGGAAAGGCAAGGAACTACACGTTTAGAACATGTCTGTTTCTATTTCGTTTTTTTAAAAACACGATTAAAATACTTTAAAGCTACCAGTTTTACTTTTGATATTAGAGTGAATGAACTCAAAATTCGCTAATGTCGTACACAATTTAAATATTTTGCGTCCTCTTTATCTACCTTTAAGGACACTGATCTGATATCGCTACGGATTATCAACTCTAGGCATGGTTTTCGAC
>NC_051847.1:79314531-79360566 GCF_002237135.1 Teleopsis dalmanni | reverse complement strand
TTTTTGCTTTGATAAGCTTCAGGATACATTTTTGTCGCTAAAATATACAAGGCAGGATGTGGTTACTTCATTTTGTAATCGCTTTACTGAGAGACAAATTAACTATTTTACAAAAAAACTTTTTAGAGATGGAAAGGATATTTTAATGTTTGTTCAGCAAAGGATGTAATTATTATAATAATTCAGATATGTTTAAATATACTAATTAACATAGAAATAAAATAGTTAAAATCGGAGTCAAATTGAAAATTCTAATAATTTAATGCAAAGGGATTCATAATCAAAATAAATACTCTAACCCACTATTTTGCGTGGACTAATTTATTTTCCCTGATAATTTTCTGAGAATTTTCAAACTTATGGATACGTGTTTAAAAAAGTGAATCAATGTATTAAATTAATTAGTTTAAGACTTTTATAATTTAATACCAGTTTCTTTCCTTGCTTTGTCAAACACGATTTTGTATCTTAACCACTTTTACTCAATAGTGTCTGGGATCATTTAGTTGATCCACTATAATAAGAGCTTCGTTGAATTCAGATAATAAACAATTTAAATGGATATTTTACTAAAAAATTCTTTAAAAATTTATCAGTCCATGAGAGATGTGTTTCTAATTTGCAGAAAATGTAGACAGAGAGGCTTCCAATCTACCCACTTAAAAAATAATTTTTATGATTAATTTTTGAGATACTCAAAAAACAGGAATTTTATTTATTTCCGGAAAACCGATAGTGTTTAAAGTAAAGAAAATACATCTTAAGAAGTTTGTTTACAAAAAATGATGTTTAAATATTTCTAATGCTTGATAAAATATTAAATTTTGACATTTGCTATTGTTGTTCTTACGTTCTCCTAACAATAGGAGCAGAAGTTTTGGAAGCACCTAAAACAATTACCCTACTCGGTAACTACCCTACTTCGTTATGAAAATAAGTCAGGAAAACCAAAAAGTTTGTGATATTAGGAAAAAAAATTACTATAGTTGACGTCATAACAATGAACCCATAAAAGCACCAATGTTAATTTACAGCCATATAGCCAATCAATGTTACACAAGCATTATCATTCAAAACTTAATATTATTTACATGCAAAATAATTTTTGATATTTCCTATTGAATGTCGCATTTTTTGCGACATTATTCTTTCATTTTATTAGTCAAGGTACCTACCGTCTTCCTTCCTTTTCTAATATTTTTCTTTTTTTAAAACTGATGGATGGCACTTTGGCTGTTTCGTCTTTTTTCCTCATTTTTAGTAATGTTATATTTCTTCGATTTAAGTTAAGCACCCAGTATATACTGGATAGAAGCGAAAGTGTGCCTCGTGTATTAATATTGATTAATGTGTTTATAGTTCTGAAACTTTTAATATAGATGTTTATTGCAGAAAACTTTGCCAAAATAATGTTTTTTTTAAATTAAAGCTAATACCTCCAACGACAATTTGGTCACATACTCCGTCAAGATCGCACTCGTCCTTAATTTTTGTTGATTCATTTAATACCCCAATTTTCATTTATAGCAACGGTAGGTGACGAACAAAGTCCTTTTTATCTTTTCTTTATTGGTTGTATTTTCTTTTATATTTCTTATCATATTTTTTCCAATTTTCCAAATTCCTGTTTTAATACTGTTCGCTGGCAACTTTGAGTATTCTCTTTTGCTCTCATATTTAGTAGCTTTTAGCTGGTAATTGGGATATTGTTTATTCATATTATAATCTTTAGCATAAATTAAGTATTAACTGCATAGTTTGAAAAGTAAGTATATATTAGTTTACTTGTATTTGTACATATCTCAGGTGGAAAAAGTAATTTAATCATTAAGAGCTGTAATATATTAGGGTGCCATTAAGGTATATGGGCAATTTTTGTTTCGTAAAATCGGTTGACGGCACCCCCTAGATCGGTTCATTTTACTAAAAAAATAATCTGTGTAAAATTTTAGTTCAATTGGATAAGTGGAAATGGTGCCCCAAGAGCCTCAAAGATTGAAAAATAACGATTTTTTCCATAAAATTCATCTTTGATTGCTTATATCTCCGACATATTTAATTTAACATAAAAACTGTCTTCCTGAAAGTTATAGATCTATTAAAAATAAACAATTCACTCATACAAAGTTTTTCTGTATTTCTAATAGTTATTGAATAAAAGGAAATACAAGCTGAAATCCCCCTATTAAATTTAGGTAAGTTCAATGAATGAATTGTCTAATAAATTTGCTACAAAATAAGTCCAATACTTGTATAGATATATACATAAGTGAGTTTCTGTATTATTCATTGGAATGCGAAGTGAATTTTAATTCAAAGTGATTACATTGAAAAGTGTACAAGTCTGAAAGCCCAAATGTTGAACTATTTCAACGATTTTAGAAGTTTTGGCCGAAAATAAACGTTGATAACTTTACAGTCGGCTTAGAAAATGAAAAAGTAAGAAAATCGTTAAATATGGATGATGTGTTCCGAATTACAAGTTTCCTTTATAAGATTCGTAAGGATAACCAACCAAGAGATGATTATAAGGAACTTCTGGAACTTGCATTAATGTTTTTAGGAGAAAAGCCGAACTGTACCATAAAGTTTCGACCTCCTGGAGCTATACATCATGCAAGATGGATGGTGAAAGTCATGCATGTATTAAAAATATTTTTATTTAGGAAAGAGTTCAAATTATCTACAGAAGAAGAAAATGCTATTTGCGATATATGTATAATTATTACTAAAGTGTATGTTGAAGTATGGTTTAATTATTTGTCATCAGTCAAAGCTCATTTTCAAGATTTTAATCTTCTTTCTATTCTCAGTCAATATCAATAAATTGTATTTGGTATTTAAGCTCAAAGCTTGTTCATTTTGCTTTTTTGGATTTAAATACATCACCTGAGATAAAGAAAAAGATGGTTTCAAATTTGAATATAGATAGTGATGACAAGGAAGTCAGGAGAGTATCAATAGATCGCGCAAAAATAACTGAAGGTAATAAGGATACTTTGCTCCAGCAACTTTAAGTAAAATAATAAAAATTATGTCGGACAAACCTAGAATTAGTACTTTTTTATTATTAGAAAGATTAAATTTTGGAAATATTGAATTTATTTTGAATTTTTTAGAAATATCAAATTTTTTGTAAAGCTGAAGCGGACAATTACATTCATAGTACTTTCAAAGCTAGCAATCGGGTGACTTCAACTTATTTTTTGTTTTATTCAATAACTATTAGAAATACAGAAAAATTTTGTATGAGTGAATTGTTTATTTTACGTAGATCTACTTTCAGGAAGACAGTTTTTATGTAAAATTAAATATTTCGGAGATATAAGCAATCAAAGATGAATTTTATGGAAAAATTCGTTATTTTTCAATCTTTGAGGCTCTTGGGGCACCATTTCCACTTATCCAATTGAACTAAAATTTCACACAGATTATTTTTTTAGTAAAATAAACCGATCTGGTGGGTGCCGCGGGCAATTTTCCGACTTTCGAAAATTAATGGCACCCTAGTGTATATACATATATGTCAATGTTACATAAAAATAGTCATAAGGAAACCTATATTACAATGAGGATATTTTCAATGTTTGGGGTAATTATTTCTGTAAATAATGTTGACTTTAGTATATATAATATAATTATTGTTATCATAAGAAAATATAATACAGCCGGAGACCTATTGTTTCACCTCTAAGCACAGATTTTAGCTTAGTGTGAGAATTACTCAAATGCTTTTATATAAAAACATTATAAAACTACTTCTAAAAGGACTTACATATTTTTTAAAGAAAAAAATTGGTTGATGGCAGTGGCAAGCCATTAGATAATTTCCATGTACCTCAATTAGCTATTTTTCGCCGTTTTGCTACCACATTCCTCGCAAGAACCCTAGTATAGAAGAGTAGCGGTCGAAGAGTAGAGTAATAGGTCTAAACTATCAAAGCAGCATTTGCGTAAGAACCTGTATCAGAAAAAGAAGTAGTCTCGAGATATTGTAATAAAAATAACTTGTTTGTTTTTGCCTATAGGGAATTCATTTAATTTAAAAATATTTACATGTTTCTGTCTATAACTGTTAAAATTCACTTAATAATTAAAAGAACGTTAAACGCAATTTTACCTTCACCTCAAACCAAATTTTGGGTCTTTATCAACACTTTTCTGTTAAATAAATTTAAAACTATAAATGGAAGTGATTGCCAATCTCAATTTTACTCATCGCACACTTTTCCCGTAATATTTGCAACATCCTTTCTATATAAAAAAAATTCCATTAGTTAATTACAGCGCATAGGTATGTGCTAGGGTCACCGCCGTGTCTGCCGTGGAATTCACGCAACTGAATTGAGTGCATTTAAGTGCCCACTGTGCTGGTTAGTTACTCGGTTGGCTGGTTGCTGGAGGGAGTATTCCCTTGTTCGCTTGACATGTAATTCTCTGCTCTACAATTTAGTTGTCAGTTCTAAAGCGTGAAAAGCTACTTGGCGCCAAGAGGTAAATTTTAAATGTTTTCGACATTGTCGACGTGGAAAGAGTTTCCTAGCAGGAGATTAAGTTCTTTTTGGAATTTTTGTTGCAAATGTATTTGATTGCAAAAAAATAATGTTTAGCTTAAGAAAATTTGTGTTATTTTGATTCAAACAAAAAATATTTTAAAATTAAAAATTTTAAATTTTATATTCTTTTCAGATTCAACTAGAAAATTACAAGATGTGCTGCAAGAGATTTGTGCACCAAATTCTACACCCAAATTCAATCCGGATGGGGTAAGTCGCACTGCTATTAGACATTTAATTTAAAATGTTGGGTCATAATTACCAGTTAAGCAGAATAATAGAATTCTAAAGTTTTGACCAATATTATTTGAAAATATTTTCGCTTGTTGCAAATCTTATTCTCTGTACTTCGCTTCGAATAAAACTCTCTAGCTTATTTTGCTCTAATGCATTTTCAGCGTTTCTTCCCCTCCTTAGTTCCAAAACTTTAGAAAAGCAAATTAACAATTTTACAACTTTCAGTTAAGGGAATTTCAGCATTTCACTTACTTAATGAAATTTTATCACCATTTTGTGCCGCCAATGTAAATGGACCGCAGCTAACGCAGTGCACGCGCAGTGGCTTAAAACTTTCGACCATTGGAAATTTGCTTAAAAATGTTCAATATTTTTAATAGCTGAAAAATGAGATTACAAACTTCAGAACAAAGTTATTCACAACAATGTCAATATTAAGGACATTGTCAATGGTTATTAAAATGTGGGTCAGTCACTACCAATCGCAGCTATGGAGACAATTTCATGCAGATTATAAATGAATTGTTGCTAAAGTAACTCAACAAATTTCAAAAGAATTGTTATTGATAAACTTTATTCATGTATTTATATATATATGTATGTGTTCTATATACATTGATTACTTTCATCAGTGACGCATTTAAGTTATTTGTTTAATTTCACTTTTACCAAGAAAACGTTCTCGTCATAACTTGTCATGGGATTCACACTCTTCCCTGAGTGCAAAAAGTTTGAGAAGTACTGGATTCGTATATGAAAAACAAAAACTAGTAGTTAGGTTATGTGAAGTAGTTTATTGAATACATCCGGAATACAGTTTCTAGTCGCAACATATTTTCGCTTTTTGGTATATGCTCATTCAACTTCAATGTACTTATTTCAATGATTTCCCAATTAATCAATCTAATTCCTATATCTGGCAAATAAACTAGTAGTTAGCATACAATTAACTTTATATTCTAAATAACTAATACTAGTATTCTCTTCACCGATTTTGGGTCACGAACTCTTTTAAAGCCAAAAAAATGAAATCGATTTTTCTCTGAGATCTCTTGAGTCATGGTAGTAGACCCAGTTTTTAGTCTCAGTAACAAAAAATCGAAAACTCGTATTTAGGTTTTGTATAATAGTTTATGGATTGGGGGTTGATTCTTATTTGTAATTTGATTTCGCTTTTCAGTTTAATTTTACCTTCAGTAAACTCTTTTCAATTATTTTCCGACTAATAAATCTCTTCTTTATATCTAGCAAATTGACTAGAAGATGCCATATAATTAGCTATAACTAGCGACTAATTAATCTCTTCTTTATACTTAGCAAATAGACTAGAAGATGCCATATAAGTAGCTTTGTATTCCAAATAACTAATACTAGTATTCTCTTAACCGATTCTTGGTCACGAACTCTTTTGAAGCCAAAAAATGAGATCGCATTTCTCTTTCATATCTTGTGTCGTGGTAGTAGACCCAGTTTTTAATATATCGTGGCTAAACGACGAACTTGGAATGACAAAACTTGCTTAATAATGGTCACAGTGCATAACGTAATATTCAGAACTTCTTAAGAAACCGACTTAGCCAATGAATTAATCTTCTATGGAAATATTTTATCTTTCTGTGACGATTTTTGATATTAATGATGTAGATGACTACCTCATCAAGATTTAAGACTTGTCCAATTACGCTTAAACAAACGATTGCACTTACTGACCATTGCTCTAATAAGAAATGTCTGAAACAGATTTTTATAAACTTAATATGTAAAATTTTCAGTATTTTTGAATTTCTTCCTAAACAATAAAATTGATCCATAAGGATACATGCAGTACACGTTGAAAAACACTAATATCAACAAAATCTATATCTACACGTCATGCTCTTAATTCTATTGTGTATATTCCCGATCGCGATCCTGATGATGACTCTCAAGGAGAATCGAAATATAGAATATAATAAAAAATATTAGTCAAACGTTGTTTTTTAATGATAACAAGAAGTGACTAATAGTTAGAAAAAAATATATATAAAAACCATTATTAAAAAACCAGGTCGATAAATAAATTTAAAATTTAATCTTATAAAAGTTAAAAGTTTTGAAGTTAAATCTTGCTCAAATAATGTTAGTCTTATATGTCTGGTCAATAATTACTGTCTATTACTTTGATGATAACATCTAATCTGACATATTTTTAAATTCTACAATCAAATAAATAAAAAATTAAAATAAAATCACTGTATTCCTTTTATCCCTTTTCTATTCAAAATAGATTTACTGTGAAAAGTCCAGTAGTTATGCTACTGAAAAATAAATATAATTTCTTTTCATAAAGGCATTAAAAAAATATATTAAATTTCTAAATTTTTTTTTTAAATATAATTGCAAATTTATAAAAATATTTCTTTATGCTAAAATTTTTTTCAATCTATTTAAAATCAAAAATTATTTACCAAACTATAATCTATACACTCAAGAATAGATTCACAAATCTCTACTTTTACGGCATTCAGGAGATTTCTATTTAATCTTTGAAAATTATATGATATAATATATAAAAAAATGTATTTAATATTGTGGGCAACTATGCAACTGGTATATACATTTAACTTAAGTTGACTTAAATGACAACTTAAAATGATCAATTTTTTTATTATTATTAAAAATAAAAATTAAGAGAAAAAAGTATGGTCATAAAATAGTAAAAATTTGAATTGACATAATAATTTGTTTCTTTTGGTCGACAAGGATTTGTTACTTACAATCAGAGTTATTCGTGTGTAAATTAAAGTCGTATGTGGCACACTTTGACAGCTTAAAATTGATAGAATGCTATCATTTACATTCATAGATATCTATCGATATGACTTAAACTTTAAGCAAAATTCACAAAATTTTCAATTTATGATAATCGTGTAGTAGTAAGTGATATATATGAGAGTTTTATTAAATACTATTTATTAAATACAAAATATAATTAAATTAACATATATGGTATATGAGTAATTAACATATAAGAATAAGTAAGTCTTTCTTTCTATTGCCGTTTCCCTTCTACTGCTTCTTTTTTAATGATTTTTTGTTGAAGGTATTGCCAACCCCACATATATGACACTATCATATATATATCATATGCAAAAATACTGCTAAATACCTTGACATGATGCTAGATGCGAAATTGCGTTGGAAAGAACATGTCAAAATAAAAAAGAGAAGAGCTTGATGTTAAATGGAAGAAACTGTATTGGGTTATGGGAAAGAAATCTCAACTCTCACTAGAAAACAAACTTTTACTATATAAACAGGTCCTTAGACTCATTTGTATATATTGGCATACAGATTTGGGGCTACACAAATGAAACTAATCGTATGGTATTGAGGTGTATTGCTAAAGCGCCTTGGTATGTATGTAACTCGAATTTTCACCGGGAGCTCGACATTGAATATGTAACGGACGTCATTACTAAGTTCGCAAATTCTCAAGCCTGCAGAGGCTATGTGTCTCTCTTATCCCCTGCAATCAGATCGAAGATTAAAACGAACTCTACCCAACGAGCTTATTGGTATATGTTAGTTTGATTATCAACTAGTTTTAGTATTATATCAACAAAAAAAAAAAAATATATATATATATATCATATATATGTACTGAATTTGCTTCCACCCAAATAAATACTAAAACTCACCTAACGAATTGAATTATAACAACCGATTTAAAGTAATTATTTAAAAAAAAGGAAACTAATGATCTGTGTTTAAGCTTTATATGTTGGATCTATATTGACTAAATTGTTAATAAATATATATAAGTAGCGTTAACTATCTAAAGTAAAACTTTTCCAATTTCAAACTAATTTCACGCAAGTGAATTATTGTAAAGCAACCACAACAAATGTTGGCTACCAATACTCTGAATATAACTTTCCATTAGTACGAGTTATACGAGTAGAGGAAAAAGAATATATAAAAATATATTAATAAATACTTGAGATAGATTTCACACACGTAAGCTATTTTAAGCCAAAATTACTTCCTTAATTTCTGTTGATTTGGGTTTAACCACTAAAGTCTGTGTGAGGATTGCTTTCAAAGCAATTAAATAAGCAGTGAAAGCGTAACTAAGCGTAAGCATTTCCTCAGAAGCTTAGCATACGCTTGAATACGCACTTTCCCTATAAACAAAACCGAACTATGTAATTCAGGTAAGCTCAGACGTCAGCCCTGATTTTCGTTGAAACAAAATATTTGCACTTCAAGTGTGGAAAGGATTTAAGGCGAATCAAGGTTTCGCGTGAATTTGTGCCTAAGAAAATGATACCATAAATACAATATATACTAAGTATCAAACTCGGCAGTAAAGTTACTAAACGTAAATGTTTTGCCTTTTTGTGAATTAAGTTAAGTAAATAAACTTTAAGTTTCGTAATTTCTGCTTTAAGCGCAAATGTGAAAATAAATGTATTCTCCGGAGTACGGAATTCTTCAAAACTGAATAATTTCGCATATCAGAAACTATTTCACTATCTTACTATTTTGCTTGCTATTTCACTACACCACTTTAAAAGCAAAAAGCTTACTTCAACAAAACAAAAAAAAAAAATTAAAAATAAAAATGAAAACTCAAACACTACTGGCATTTACTACTCTCTGCTACTCTGATATACCCTCACACGGCTATGGTTTTCTACTTTCGCAATCTGAAACTGAATTCCACTTCTGCTCACAGCTTCTTCATTACTAATGCATAACTTTTAAGATACTTTGTTTCCATTTCCACTCTTCTCTGGTCTAATTCTGTATAGAAACCACTTGGGTTTCCACTGCTTAAGAATCAAAGTAGAAAACAAATAGATACCAAAATATATGCAGTAGCTTGGAAATGGATGCTTAGATACGCTCTGAAGCGTTCACGGCAAATTTCTTTTAGATTCTGACCTTAATGCCGGCGCTTACTTATTACTTAAAGTATGGCATTAATAAAACATACGAAAATTTTTATATAGTTTGTTTGATACTCTGCCAACTTCTTTGAGAGTCTATTTAAGTGGTTGATACGTTATATTTGCCAAATTCAATAAATGCTTTGAAGTGCACTTGTGTTACACATGACAATTTGGGTACAACATGTCGTATGAGTGATTTTAAATAAGATAGTCGAGGAAAATCAATGTCGTTATTGGAAAAATCACAATGCAAAATATTGACTGCATAAAAAAAAATTCATAAAATAAGGTTATTAAAAGAAAAATAATATAAATTATTGAAAATAATATTTAATAAAAGCAATATTATAAATATCGTGGTTTTTATATCAGTTTTTATAATAATGAAAATTTATTGAACTGAAATTCAGCAGCTTGATAGGGTGGTTAGATATGTTAGATAGGTAGGTAAGTTTAATGAAAGTGTGAACATTAAGACTTATACTGAAAAACAACTATTACTCATGGTGTTGAACTTTAAGTTACTTTTAGAAGGCAAGATACATTAGCCACACCTTTCAAAATAACTAGATACGTTTTGTTCGAATTAGTTGTGACGTTCCAAGTTCTGAGATCTTTATGAAGAGAAATTTTTTACAAGTATACAAGTATTACAAGTATTTTTTACAAGTTTTACAAGTATATCTAACGATGAATATCCGACGACTAAAATATTGTTCAATATTCAACATTTTAATTTAAAATCTTAATATATTTAAGAAGAAAAATAATAATTTGTGTTGTTTAGGGTAATAAAAAACAGCAAAATTGTCAAAATAATCAAATTCTTAAATTTTAAAATTTTGTAAAAGTTAAGAAGAATAATTCACTTATTTATCTCCTTTATTTGTCATGGGCATTCAAGCTTTATCTGCCTAATGACATTGTATATATATTCTTCAGTTTGGGAAAAGTGAAGCATTGTGCATAAATATAATTAGAATTGAATATTTTAAGCATTAAACATATGACAGTAAAATTTGTTTCAAATATTTGTTGCTTATTGAATTATGTGTGCCGACTCACTATCCGATAGAAATGATACAGTAACTCAAATTTATGGTATAGTAGCATGTACCTTACCTTTCATATGTACCACCTCATGATACTTTTCTGGTGACCAAATTTAAAATGATATTCATAAAAGAAATATATCGTGCCTGAAAGATTGATTTAACAGGGTTTCTCAAATAGTTAAATACAGTAGGATAAGTGCTACCTTACAGTGCTTCTTGACTAACTTTTAATGAAATATAATGAATTAGAAGTATATTCTATTCTATATTCAACTAAAACTACCTCTTAGGAATGAATCATCAATATTCTGGTAGCAACTAGTAAAACTTCCAGCAGGTAGTAATAAAAGCTGAGATAAAAAGGCTTAATACTTAAAATCTAAGTTCATGCCAGCCAAAAAAACATGTAAATTCAATTGCTGGAGTTATCAACTTTCCTTATATATAATGAGAGTGCAGGCTGTAGTAGTTCGAGCGTATATTTTGAACAATAATTTACTATATTATATAGTATTTCATACTGCATAGAGTACATATAGGGAGCAAAAAACTTGAAACAACTCCGAATATCCTATTGTGCATTTACACGTAGAACAAATACAGCCAGCTTTAGTAAGCTATAATTATGACAAAGTCTTCACTGTATGTTAGATAACTCATAATTCCTTGAGGAATTGAAATAGTAACATGAGCATCGTCCGTTTATAGTCAATGCGTATATATCAGTTATTTTAAGAAACAACAAGATTACCTACATAGGAGAAATACCAGTACTTAACTTTAAGAGCAAAATTAAATAAATAAACAAATTTTTTTAATACAAACCTACTATATGAATTCATTAATCTATATAAATCTCTCAAGTTAAAGGGCTGGCTTATCGCTCTTAAAGCTTTCTTACCCACATTTCCTTATTTTCAGCGCTGGCAACTTTAATAGTCAACATAGTTATCAGAATTAAAGAAAGAAGATATATAATTTTTAACGGATAACCTCTAAACACTTAACTTATTTACACAAGCTTAATTTCATATTTGACATAATTGATCGTAGAAGCTTTCAGTTAGTAAACGGCGAAGAGACGCCAATCCCGTTATTTGCTTTATCTCCTCAGATCAAAAGATCATAATACCCACAACTTTTTCTCCACACCAACTTTTTTACAGCTTACACCATACTATGATTGTCAATATTAACATAAAATTGTTTACTCTAAGATCGGTTCCCAAGCTTAAAAAAAGTATCCTTATCAAGCAAGATTATAGGTTCTACCTAGAGCTGTGCAATACAACGGACAGTTTCGACTATAATTCCAGTGAAAAAGCAAACTTACAACTGAAGATATGAAATCCAATAAAGTTATGCTATTGCTTTTTCTAAATTTAAATAAAATTACCTGGAGTTAGGAATTGTTTTTTCCAATTCCAATTGTAATCTGGAATCTAAATTATAATTTCCAATCTTTAGTAATTTATAATCACGATTTTTATTTACAATTACAATAGTTTTTTTAACTTCTAAATTCCAAATTGCAATTACCCTGTAATTAGTTTTTGAAGGTAATCCAATTACAAAAGTAATCAATACTGCATAACTCTGGTTTCACACCAACTTTATTCAAAATCTTCAATTAAGACCGTGGGCTAGTTCGAGTACACTAATGGTAAATTGAGGAAAATAGTGAATTTTTGTTGATATTGATATTTACCAGAATTTCGAGTAAAATAAATTTGAAAAATTAGGTAAATTAGATGTTACCTTTGTGAAAATTTTATAAGATGTTTAATAAATAAATAAATTAACTTAAAAACTTTTAACGAAAAATACTAAAAAAGTGCAATAAATAAATAAATAAATATCTACATAAGTGCGGTACAAAAAAACCCTAGGAAATTCCAATTTACTTTACTTCGATTTACTCGAACTCGCACATGGCGTAACTTGTAAATCTGGTAATTGTTATTTTTATTTAGAATTCAAACTATCTAAACTTAAAAATATCAGATGCTGATTTACTGAAGTTCATAAAAATGTATTGTTATATCTCTTTCGAAATAACTTATAACCAAAATCCGAAATCAGTCTATGTGATTTTCTTTATTTGCCACTTTTGGTCCATAATGGAATTTTCTGTCTTACAATTTATGATGCAATCGAATACTTTTAATTTTATAGCTTCCAACTTAATCCGAATGGTAAATAAATTATTTCAGTTAGATGGAAAATATTCATCCAGTTTTCTGTAGAGAAGAGAGTGTGAATGGGACTGTGTGCAGATGCACATGTGCAAATTTGGAAGTGTAGATTTTCTAAACGAGCAGGCAAACATTTAACATACCTTATGAACCAATCAAGCATAAACGAATATTTTAATGGTGAAACTATAAGTTTCCATTTTGGAATGTGCAAGCAACAGAATTTGTTCTCCAACAAGGAATTCAAACTACGAGTAGTAAAACATTTGAGAAAATGGAAATAAAATTGTTATTTAAATTTAGTGCCATAATATATTTTTGCCATAAATATTTCTAGAACTCACGTGTTAAGCATTTCATATTTCACCGCAAAAATTTTAATGTTTTTTTTCTAACAAAGTCTGTTGAATTACGAGTATTTGGCATTGAGATTATTGCTATTTAATTAATTGGAAGATATTACGTTTTCAAACAATTTAACAAGAAAATAAACAGGAATTTATTATCTATTGAGTTTGTTTTAGATTATGAACCAACGCTTAGCAACCAACGCGTAGGCTAATACTTGGAAATACAACATGGCGTATGAGTGATGTACAAAGTACTAATTAAGAATCTTGTAATTTAGCAAAGTGAGCAACAAGCGAAAAAGAAACAATAAATTTGCAACAAAAGTACTTAGATATTCTGATATTCTGCTAAAAAGTGGACATTTAACAAATGAAGACAAATCAGCTAACGGCAACGAAACGTGCACTCAACTTGGAGAAAATATTACCCAAGCATTAGAGGGCCTACCCACTTTAGCTGATTTATGGGAATAACTGCTGCCACGTGCTTACACTAAAAATTCCACTACAATCAAATTCCAAAAGTGTTAATATAGTCGAGCAAAAAAAAAATGCAATCAAGAGTGGCTGCCATGGAGTTACAACAAATTTTCTTGATATAGCCAAGTGTGTGTTTGTTGACTGTTTCAACTGTTAATATTGTAAAAATATATATACGTAAGTACGCACCAAAGCTACATGGATGGACCAAAAAGTAGACGTCAATTGAATGGAATGCCAGCAACATTATCATTATCATCATCACCAACAGTTTTTATAAACGAAGCAGCATCACCAAAACACTAACATTTGTGTGATATCAAATTCCAAGGCGTATCTCTCTAGGTTTCCAGTATTTAAGCCTGTACTTTGTTGGCCAGCAAATGTGGCTATATTTTGCAGCTTTTCACAGTATCATCTTGTATTTTATTTTATTTTTTTTCTTCTTTTTTTTTGTGATACATATTTCAATCTCTTTTTGGCTTAGTTTAGTTTTTCGTGTAATTTTATGGTAACATTATAGCATTGATTCTATTGTTTCAGTTTTATATTCGCTTCCTTGCGGCAAGGAAATAAATTCCACTTTCAGGGTTTTTTATGGCTTGACCAAAACGTCAAACAATTTTTCCTATATAAACTTCAAATTATTGAGTTACATTTTCAGTGTACACTGCGTAAATCTGCAGTTTTACTGTTGAAAATATATATGCAATAAAATTTTACTAGACCAACAACTTCGTATGCATTAAGAATACAAAACTTTTAACGCGTTGTCACTTCTGTTGGAAACTATAAAAATCATCATACCCCACATGAATTTTAATAAAAAAAAAGTGAAATAGTTAAAATAAATGTCTGAGAACAAATTGTGAATGAATTTTCAGTGCATTTCCGTTTCCATGTTGCAATTTTATAGTTCCTCCCTAACAGTTTTATATATGCCACGTTGATTTTTTTATTAATTGGAAGGAGTTTCTCTCCCCCACGTTTTGTTTGAATGAGTTTTTTAGGGACCAAAATAAAATATACACTAAAGCTGACAATTTTTGGAAACAAAAACGTCAAATAAATGAGCAAAAAAAAACAAAAATGGGTGCATTTATGGCGTAGCGGAACGTAGCTCAAAAAGTTACTAATTGGGTCTGCAACTATTAATCAAGTAATCAACACTAAAGACGCTATCAAAATTAATGAACAAAAAAAAATTCTAACTTATTTCGAGGAAAAAGTACTTTAATAGATGAACTTGAAAAAATAATGAAACGGAAGTGAAGAGAAAATTATATAAAAGTGCATATTATTAAAATTTTTTTTAATGCTTGTGTTTCATTATACGCAGAAGTGTACTTAGTTGCGCAACTAACTTCATTTTGCCTTCTAATACTTATTAAATCTATCTAATAATACATAGTTGAAATTCCTAATATTTAACAATCTGAGACTTTTATTTTTCAGAAATTAATAATAAGGTTAGGTTTCAAAACCTTATTCAGAGAAATTGTTAAATAAATCACAAACTAGAGAGTTAGTTCAAACAGTAGTGAATTGCAACAACAAAATCTTTTTATTTAATAATTAATTGAATTTTTGACCCATTAATGGTTTTTTGGAAATATTTCTCGTATTTAATTATTCGTAAATAGATTTTTTTTAAAAAGTAGTGAACTAGAACAACAAAAATTAATTTTAATATTTTTTTAATTAATTGAATTATTCATAAATAATTTTCTGAGACTCTAAAACACACATGTGTAGTTTGATGTATTGTAGGATGTTTTTATTTCTTCCGCTATGAAAAATTTGATTATTAATATATATTGCATATAAAGTAATGGTTTATGGATTAGGCTAAGGCCTTACTGCATTGCGACCAGCTTAAACTATTGTGCACCCCTATTTATTTTGGAATTTAGTATCTTGAGAAAGCGAACCAGCTCCTTCGGAGGGACTTTTTGAAGGTCTTCATTCTCTAGTTAGTATGCACCTAGCATCATAGTTTGTTATCGGATTTTTTATAGACTCTTCCTCATCACAGCAGAATCTGCAAAAATTTGTTTAGGATACCACTATATTGTGTGTTCATTGCAGGGGGTGTGAACTGTTAGTGCACCAGAGAGTGACTTTAGATTTTTCTTGTTTAGATTTAGAACGCTGTTTGCACTTTTGGCATCAAAATTCAAGCATTTTTGAGAATGATTTAGGTCGTCTGTATCTGACATATAAATAAAGTATAAACTTTTGTCCAAATAAAGACACTGAACATTCTACTTGACTTAAATTGCGAGGACTCCATCATCAAGAAAGCATCAAAAAGGAAATCAACAATTGCAAATATGGATGGATTGGCCATACGCGCAGGAAGAGCTCAAACGAAATACCTTACACAGCGTTAGAGTGGAACGCACAGGGCCGGCGAGAAAGTGATAGGCCGAAAAATACTTGGCACAGAACTGTCACAAGCAAAACATAAAAATCTTTTAACGAACTTAGAGCAATAGCTCGGCAGCGCAATATCTGGAAAGCATTTGTAAATTCTATAATATAAATTTGACGTACTTACTTAGATGACTTATAATTACTGAAAGCATGTGTCATTTAAAATGTCGTCGTTCAAAAACTATAATTTTGTCCCCGCTTTCAATTAACTTTAGGCATCCTTGACAAAACTCAAGTTTAAATCAAACCAATTCTAGATACCTTGAATTAAATTGAATCCGATTTTAATAAGGATATATTGAATATGTTCCTATTAATTGAATATGAATTATGTGATAATTAGAAGAGGCAAAGTTTGAGCTATACAGTGAAAAAAATTTCCAGGCACTAGGAGCGAGAGAGTTTTTAACAGGTACAAAAATCTGCAGACAAACATTATTGCCATATTTGAATTCGAATTAGTATCTGATTATATATTCTTGCCGTTTTTGGCTATAGCTCTTGACAAATAAATCAACTGTTTTTAATAAAGCTCTTCCGTAATAATATTAGGGTTTAGGTTTTAGCAATTTATAATAAATGACACCCTTCTGAGCACACATAGTACCATGCAGTATCTTGAGATCATATATATTCTACTTTTTTATCGATTTGGATTGCTTTGAGATATGTTTTGTTTCACTACAAATTATGGTAGTAGGTCCATATTTCATCAGCAGCAACAAATCGTTACAAAAAATCAAATTTTTTTAATATTAACATCTTTGAATGGCAAACTCACTCTTCAACATCCATCTAGTAAACTCATATGGTATCAGTCTTTTTAATTTTGGATGAATTCCAACATATTTATACAATTGAAACTTAAATTGTTTTTGAGTTTGAAATACATGTTGGCATCCACTCAACGGTGACGTATTCTGACAACTGGATTATGTAGAAATTAGAATTGTGAAGAATGAACGGATCTCATCAGTGATCCGTATTTGTCCAGGATTACAGAAGAAGCGACTTCAAAAACTTGTAGATGTAGATTTTTCTGGTCTGTTTTATATAACTACAGTGGGCTTGTCGATTCTTAATAGAATTATCTGAAATTACTAAAGGCTTCATTTTAGATAATAAAGAGAGATAAATATGGTAAGTGTAACTCGCATCTCAAACGGTAACACAATATGCTGTATATACTAACAATTTCTAATGTAAGTATTACTTGTTGTATCAGAAAGAGCTCTATAAACTTAACTTAATTCATTCAATTCGTGATCCTAAAATTTGTTTTGCCTAGTCAGGACATTTTTTCATATCTAAACCATCACCTTTGAAGCATTACGACCATTTAAAAAACTGGTTTTCTGTTTTATTAATAATAAATATAAATTTTTACTGGTAGACGTTGATCACTAACTACAGTTTCCTTGATAAAAAAAAATTTAGAGAAGAACTATTTTTTGGCTTCACCAATAACTGTTTTACACAAAATAGATGATATGGAGCACAACATAATAAATATGTTTGACTGAATATTACTGTTTTGAAACGTCAAAACGACATTTATCGCATTTAGGTGTCACATTGTACATTATGAGTGGAACCATTTGTTCAATTTTGGGTTATTCAGAAACAGATTAGGCATAGCTAATGTAGGGCAAAACATAAAAAAATTAAAAAATAACCTAACAAGTGCTTGACATGGACTATTTCTTGGTTAAATGCTTAAACAGAGGGATTAGTAGTGAGCACATTTATAAGTGAAATGTATTTATTGGGCTGACTGTATAGATGCTTCGGATAATACCAAGTATTCAGATAGCCTCATTTACTATTCGAAATTAAATTCTTGTCATAAAACATAATATTTTCTAAATAAAAATTACCCTTAAATAATTTCTAATACAAATTAGAAATAATCTCTGTTTCGCTAACGAGACTGTAGATTTCGATGGTACACAAAAATCGTTAAACAGAAGTGCAGGAAAAACCAGTAATATTCTCTATATCCAATTCTGTTAAAATTTTAAAAAAGAGTAACTTACAAAATAAATGATAATAAAAAAAACGTTTTGTTTTCTTAACCTACTATGTTTTTAAGCTAACAAATAAACCCACAATGTCGAAATGCAACTCTTAAACATAGAAAATACATCTTTAAAAAGCGGAAGCTCAAATTTCATATTAAAAAAATAGTACAACAAAGCAATACATTATGTTGACCTTATACAATTTAAGTACTTGAAAGTAAATGAGAATTACAATTTATATATATAATTTACATATATAATTTATATATACAGTCAAACCTTTCTACAACGAAGTCGTTGGTGACTACAAAAAACTTCGTTATATAGAGGTCTTCGTTATAGAGAGGTTGAACAAAATTGTATTTATTTTAAAAATATATTTAATTCATGTTTATGAACTCTACATTTTGTTTAAATAAAAAAAAAAAACAATAATAATGAAAAAAATGAAAAAATAATGAATAATATATACATAACATTAAAAACATTAATTGTATATTGGTAAGCCTATAATTTTAGTTTGTTCAGACATTTGTACTTTTTCCTTATTAAGGAACTCTTCCAAATCTTCTAACAAGTTAATAACTTGCATACAAAGAAGTTTCTCATAAGTTATAACCACGGTTGCCACTTATGGTACTTTAGTACCAAAATTGGTACTTTTTTTTCCGTTTGGTACTCTGGTACTCATATTCAAAAAATGGTACATTTTCGGCGACCCAACTTTATTGTGGATATTGTATTGTTTTATACTTTTTGTACATTTTATATAAATTGTATTTTCTTATAAAAAGGCAATAGAAAAATTTTGGACCTTTTTTTACAGAAATGGTACCTTTTTAAACCAATTTTGGTACAGAAAAAAATTTTCAAGTGGCAACCGTGGTTATAACGTATTAATTGAGTATTTAACTTGTATTTGAATAAATTCGTATAGAGAGGTTTTTTTGTATGTAAAAATTTGTTTGCGTACCTGAAAAAACTTCTTTATAGAGAGGAATTCGCTATAGAGAGGTTCAAATATATGAAAATCACTGTGTCTTCAACAAAACTTCGTTATAGAAAGGAATTCATTATAGGAAGGTTTCCTATAGACAGGTTTGACTGTATATGTATATATGTATATATATATATATAAATTATAATTCTCATCTACTTTATTACGCTTGATGTGTAAATCGATCTCTATTTATTATTCAAACGTGTTCTTATTTTTATATAATATTTGATTTCTGGTTTGCTTCTTACCAGTTCAGATGAATTAACTTAGCTGGTAACGTTATATAACTAAGTTCAATCCTATAAAATGGAATTGATTTGGGTCAGTTTGTAAATGTCAAAGTACAAAAATTTGACGTGAATTATAACACAAAATGAAAGCTGTGGAGCTGTAGACATTATAAAATGTACTTTAGATACAAATCGTAAAAATATACGACAACTGATTCCTGAATCAAGGATGAGAGTAGAAACTTAGCTGCATGTTAACATTTTATAGTCTGGAAATAAAACAATTAATTAATAATTCAAGCGTTTTTCATCTAACTTTCATTTACTACTCATCTGAAAAGGAGTAAATAAATTTAAAGTAAAAGTTTTAATTAATCGAATTTTTATTATTAATAAAATTATCACTCTTTTAATTTTTGAATTTTGTACTGGTATTCATTATTAATGTTATTATTTTTGTTAAATATATTTTATTAAAATTATTCTTTAAATTATATCGCAGACTTACAAGCTAATTCTGGTAAATAAAGTTAAAAGTCTTTGAAAAGTATTTTTAAAATATAGAACGAAAGACTAAATGAAAGTTCTTTGCTGTTGGCTATTCTGGCACAAAAGTCTTTCGAAAAAAGTTTAATCATTTGTAATTCGTTGTAGAAAGCAGTTTAGTTCTATTTCTTTCGTGGTGAAATCAAAAACAGCTGTTATTAGCTGAGCATTTGTATGCTTGATGAGTTGTAAAAAATAGTCATGGTTAATCGCTTCTAATTTGACAGGAACGAGTTTTAAGCCTAACACTTGCAGTCCAACAAATTATATACGGACCAGAAACTAATTAATAATTCAAAAACTTCATAGAACTACGGGTTTGACTCAGTTGGCTAATGAACGCTGACTCTGAGCTTCAAATTTGACAGGGTACAAGTTCAATTCCTCGTACTTGCAGTCGCAAAAATTATTTACGAATAATTAAATACAAGAAATAATTCCAAGACCATTGATGATGGATATTTGCAATAATCGAAACAGCCAAAAATTCAATTAAGTAAAATAATATTAAAAAAATATATTGGTTGTTGCAGTTCACTAATTTTTGAAACCTCTCAATTAATTAATTATTAATTTCTATTTTATTTTTATGTATTTTATATTATATAAAAAGGAGTTTATACACGAAAGATGCAAACAAAATCTTCGTTTACAATCAAAAGATTTGGTCAATAGCAGATCTTTCATATGGTCTTCAGAAACACTGAAAAGAGCTTGAAGTCTGACGAAAGACTGGTATCAGAATATGAATAATTATTCAAATGATGTTTCGCAAGATTTTTGAGTGTGGTGACCTTATAGATCGTTGTCAGAATTGCCCTGTGAATAAGATGTGCATTGGTTTCATTTATATATACTGTTTTTGATTTCACCACGAAAGAAATAGAACAAAACAGCTTTTCATCACGAATTACAAATGATTAAACTATTTTCAAAAGACTTTTGTGCCAAAAATCTTTCAAACAGTCTTTTGTTCTATATTTTAAAAATTCTTTTGAAAGACTTTTCACTTTATTTGCAGAATTAGCTTGTAAATCTGCAATATAATTTAAATAATAATTTTAATGCATATATGGAATATGCAAGTAAGTCTACATTTTGAAATCGACAGGATTTATTTCTGGATACTTAGAGACAAAAAATATTACTAAAGTTAATTGATGACGAATAATGGGCAGTATCAGAAAGTTTTGTAATCTGCTCAAAAAATTTGTTGATTAAAAATTATAATTTTCAATATATAAAAATTTTTGAAGATAAATTTCCTTTTTTTAGAGCAAAAAACTTTTCAATAAAACGTGGAAGTACTTTAAATCGAAATCTGTAGTACAAAATTTCATCATTAATTTTATGTTTATCTCCCGCAGAATTTTAAATTGATTTTTAATGATAATTTGCTAAATAAATAAGTTGTGCTAAAACTTGTTAACTTATATCCAAACGTCTAAATCCATAATTAAAGTGAACACATAAAAGAATTAATAGCTTCTTCCAGTTGCATTTTGAGCTGTACGTGGTTTTCATACTTAATAGAAACTCATAATTTCTTCCAATGCACATTATGTGATAAATTTTTTTTTTTGAAGTTATAGCAAACTTTACTCTAACAGAACGTAGAAGAAAACTATAAGATGTTGATACACGCAAGCTATATACGACACGTATTCTTATCGTTCTTATCCTTTTAGTTTTAACCTCAGCTCTTGGCACTAAAAAGCTTTAAAGTTTTTCTTTTAAGCGCAGAATATTTTATGCAGATATCTTTAGTGTCTTAAACGTGAAATTTGTGTTGTCTGATGTAAGCAAAATCCTCTGATGGAAATTACTTGAGAGTACTCATTTCGAGGTGTGAGTTTCACATGCATACTATATAAGTTGGTATGTTGACATTTCATTTACCCAAGTAATAGCTGCCAGATATTTGAGTTTTAGTGCTGTGACTGACAGCAAATCTGCATTTTGCTGTACTTATACGTCCAAGAGTTCTGTCCGTCTACGTTGCTCCAGCACATGTATTTTATTACTTGTAAATATTGCAGATTTCTATCTGTGCGCACTACAAATAGCTAGATCCATTCCAAAATTCGTGTGCCACACACATAAGTGCAAATCACAGATTTCTCTTCGTATACATCTTATCTCATCCCATTATATTTTATTATTACATTTTTATGTTTATATTTTGTGAATTTAAGACATTTCCTGACACGTAGCAAAGCAATAAAAATATTTTATTCGCATTTCTTGAATTTTGTTGTTGAGCTATGCAAAAAGTATTTATCTATTCGGATTTTGCGCTTATTGCTTTTCCTCAGAACAGTACTGAGAACTGAAAAGAACCGAAAAAAACTGAAAATTCTGAAAATCAAACAATTTGTGAACAATAAACGAAATCTTTTGCTAAAACGCTTACACTTATTGACAGTTAAAAGTCAATAAAGTGAAGCGATTCCTAAATTTTATTGTTAATAATGCGCTATTATATAATTTAAAAAGATTTTCAACAAAAGATTTTATTTACCATTCTCTAGCAATCAAATATTCCTCAATTTATTATGGTCTGTAATATTCCCACCAAGAGAAAATGCGAAAAAAAATCACATTTCCTTTTTAAAATAAATATAAAAAAAATATTCTTTTTTCTAGAAGGATCTTAATAAATTATTTTTCTTGGAATGTGAATTTATTGTTATATTTTTAGTTATTTTACTTCGATTTTTAACAGCAGTTATATGTAGTTTTAAAGGACTGCATAGCCAAAATTAATAAACAATAAAAAAATCTATATTGCACACAAGGATTATTATGTTTCCTATAAAAATCAATGACTTTCAAACAAATTATGAGCCTTAACGAATCTAAATATGATTTTTGGAGAAGATCTTACAACTGAATAAGATCATCTAGGAGTTATTTAACATAACTGGTGTGAATCACTTTCTTTCTTACCATTATAACTACAGCAAGATTGATGCAATAGAAATATTCTTCATTACTTTAACTATCAGGTGAACCGGTATAAAGTGAGCGTAAAGATACAAATGTTCCGACAGGGAAAAATGTCGAATTTTGTACCAGAAAGTGATGATTTGCGGAAAGCATTAATTTTTTGTTTTCATTTGAAGAAAAGTGGTGCAGAGTCGCATCGAATGCTTGTCGAGGCATATGGTGATCATGCTCTATCAGAAGCAACATGCAAAAGATAGCTTCAACGGTTCAGAAATAATGATTTTGATGTGAGAAATGAAGAACGTGAAAGACCGCCAAAAAAGTTTGAAAACGCCGAATTGCAAACGATATTGGATGGAGATGACACTTTGGGTCAAAAGCAAATAGCAGAAATGTTAAATGTTGCACAACAAACAATTTCTGACCGTTTAAAAGCTATGGGAAAGATCCAAAAGTGTGGAAAATGGGTGCCACATGAATTGAATGAAAGACAGATGGAAAACCGAAAAAACACTTGTGAAATTTTGCTTCAAAGACGAAAACACGAAAGAAAATCGGTTTTGCATCGGATTGTTACTGGCGATGAAAAATGGATTTATTTTAAGAATCCTAAACGGAAAAAATCATGGGTTAATCCGGGACAACCATCAACATCGACTGCAAAACCAGATCGATTCAGCAAGAAGACAATGCTGTGTGTTTGGTGGGACCAGAAAGGTGTGGTGTACCACGAGCTCCTAAAACCTGGTGAAACCGTCAATGCTGGTCGCTATGAACAACAAATGATAAATTTGAACCATGCATTGATCGAGAAACGACCAGAATGGGCCAGAAGACACGGCAAGGTAATTCTGCTCCATGACAATGCACCTTCACACAAAGCAAAACGGATTCAGGATGTAATCAAAACACTTGGCTGGGAGCTGCTACCCCACCCGCCGTATTCACCAGACTTGGCTCCTTCCGACTACCATTTGTTTTCATCGATGGGACACGCATTGGCTGAGCAGCACTTTGATTCTTACGAGGAGGTCGTAAATTGGGTGTCTGGTTGGTTTGATTTAAAAGACGAACAATTTTTTTGGCGTGGTATCCACAAATTGCTAGAAAGGTGGTCAAAATGTGTAGAAAGCAATGGCTAATACTTTGAATAAAATGTTTTTTACTTTCCTATTAATAATTAGTATTTTGTTTTCACCAAAAAACGCTCATTTCATACCGGTACACCAAATAAATACTGCATCTTTATTGGACTAGCCGTTGGAGTTTTTGGATAATTTCTACATCATTGTATCATCCCATTCTACATTTCATTCATTTAGTCTTCATAGGTACAGTCCTTAAGTAACCTACAATTTGGACTTATAGCACAGTACCATGTAAAAATTAGCATGGACTTAGATCAACTGGAACTTTGTAATGCTGGTCTTTTAACAATAAAAATATGGTAGCACGTTTCATTTATTATTATAATTATGGTAATCACAAAAGTGATGTAATATGATACCATTATAGAAGGAACTGCCTACATAAGATTCTATAATAAAACAATCTGGTTTCCAAAACCAATTTATAGACTTAGTCTTACATTAGAAACATGATAAAGAGTTAACTTTTTACAGTAAAAGAAATATTCCATTATTTCACTTATGCTCTTATCCTGACAAATTTTGGAATTATCATGTAGTCTCGTTACCTGCATACATATTAATGGTCTGTATGAATGGACATCTGCAGATTTACACAACTTCTTATTAAATCACTTAAGAAAATGCTTCTTTGTTTGTCGTCTATTTTCAGCCAAAATTATATTAACATGTGGCTACTTCCTTCTGTTTGCCAATCAGTATATATTTTTGAAAAAATAAAACCGATATACCAATCACAGATGTTGCGTTATTCAAAACGATTGCATCATATCTAGTCAAATTATATGCCCTATAACATCGTCAATACCAAAGTTTTCAAAAGGCATATCAGCAGGCCTTACGTGAAAATCATTTAAAGATGAGCGGTACAACACCAATGATTTTGAGAGAGATCCTTACTTATATCATTCAAAGACGAGCAGTACAACACTAGTGATTTTGACATCATCACCAAATTTTTAAGTAATTTGATAGCAACTTGACTATGCATAAATAAATAAGTTTTGTAGTATTGTAGTATTTCTTATGCTAGAATTATAGTAATCTTTGAAACAGCTTAGACGGTAAGGTGTAATACGATATTCTGTAGCAATATTTATATATACCCGGACAGTCAAGTTGCCATCAAATCACTCACTTAGTTATAGCTATCCATAATACAAATAAGAAGGTATGGTACCCTTTTTTTCAGCATGAAAATTTTTCTAATCAACTGAGAGTCTGAAGCTAAGTGATAGATTTAGTAGCAACGTGGATATCCATTATTTTAATTCTCTATGTTAACATTTTCAATACAAATTATTTAAGATCTCTTGGGCGTAATGCAGCAAGAGTTTGGCTATCCGTAAGTAAATAAACATGGATTTACTTTGTCGTATCATACCTTACCATTTCAGCATGGGTGCCTTTAACTTTAGCATGGAAACAAATATAATATTTGGGTAGTCTGAACCACAGTAGCTGAGTTGATACTGGGGTTGGCTATTCGCTAATATAAAGACGCTGTTTAACAATGTCGTATTCTACCTTACACCACGTCTAACTTTTTATAGAGGGCTTTAAATTTAGCATGGAAAGTTCAGGCTTCGGAATACTACAATAGTTCGGAAGTTTTGATCTGAAAGAGCAAGTAAGAAGCTTGTATTTTTTCTCATATGAACAAATACCGAAAATATTATGTCAAACTCACTTTAGTTCCATAGACAAGTAGCAGTTAAAACCGTCATTACGTCCTTTGGAGAAGTTTTGCCTAATTCCGTTATAAATGAATAGGCAGTTGATAAGTCTTAGTCTGACGAGACTATCTCTCTGACACAGATTGTGTTCTGCTGTTTCCTTTTCTTCGTAACAAAGTCTGCAGATATTCTCTCTTGTAATACCTAGGTTCGATTGATGCTTTTTTATACCATAGTGTCTAGTGAGAAATCCTGTGACCAATCGGATGCCATTACTGTTCAGCATTCTTTAGCTTTTCTGCAAGCAATTGTATTAACCCAATTAGTCTGAGCTACTCTTTCCAGTCATTCATTAATTTATTTAAGTTTGAAAAAGCTCCATGAAGAACCGCAAAATGGTTGTGGCCCAATATAATATGAGGCTGAGTATTTAGTCTTTGAAATCCATTTTCACTTAGCAGTGAGAAAAGTTTGTATTGTATTTGTGTTCTCAAAACTGTGATTAAGTTAATATAATATTATTTATATTAACTATTTATTAATTATTTATATTATTATTATTATATTGATGTATATGTGAACTGCTGCTTAGTTAGTGAGAGACCTCGATTTTGAAACTTTAATATTGTGTTAAACTTAAGTTTAACTGCCGACATGTTAGTAAGGATTGCAGATGGGTGGATTTAACTTTGGTTATTATTATTAAAGAAGAAGAAGACCTGAAAGATCTATTGTGCCCCTTACTCGGGATAAAGTGTTTCTTCAAGTCCAATTTCTTTAATGAACGACAGTATAGAGCCTACCTTTCCAAGTCTTGAATCTTTATGATCCATGAAATACCCTCCTAGGTATTTCTTCCGCTTGGGCATCAGTGTTGGGCACTCCCCAAGCACGTGGTATGCAGTTTCTCTCTCTTCTCTATAGTATCTGCAGTCTGAGTTGGATTGAATTCCTAACTTCGATAGGTGATTATTCATTCTACAGTGATCGGTCAATAATCCTGTAATAATTCTTAGGTTCTTGTAACTTTATAGTTATATAGTGCCTTAATTTATTGATTATTGAACATTGTTATCTCATATTTCGTTCATTCTTAAAATTTCAAAATCAAAACAAAAATTTAATTTGTTATTGAGTGAAATACTTAATGGAACACAATAAACATAAATCGCTTATAAGTACTAAATAAAATATTGTTAGAGCAAAACGATTGCACACATTGAGTTTCCTAACCATCATTTCCTAAGTGTCATTTCCAGTAACTCGAAACGTTCTTCACAAAGGCGATGTTAAACGATTTTGGATTGTGTGCTTGCTTTCATAAGTAACTCAAGTATAAATAAAAATACTTAATTTAAGGAAACAAACTTCCTGCGAGTGCAGTTCATGTACACCAAAGCACATATGAGTCTGTCTGCAGTTGGATTTTTTTATGAAAACAGTTGGTATTTCTACAAAAAAAAAACAAAAACAAAAAAAGAAAAAATCTTTCTTTTTTATATTTTACTGCAATAATATATTTTACAATTGTGAAATTTATTTTCTTTTCTATATAAAAATACACTAGGTTTTATGCTTCAGAAACTCAGAAATTGCAAATAAAATAAAGTTTTATACTTAAATGCAAGAACTAAAATGACTGTTGTAAAATAATACACTTTTATGGGTCCTATTGCAGTGAAGTATTTTTAAGTAATTTTAAATTACATTTTAAATTTGGCAGCAATAAATCATTTGCACATATTTTCAATTTAATTATACTTGATATCGCACTTGAATCACAAAAGCACTAAGTATCTCGCAGACACATTTAACATTTCTAAGCAATTTAGTTAAATTCTAAAATGTCAAACAATCACAAAGTTAATATTATCGTATTTTATTCGCTTCTTTCGATTTGAAAATATGCTTACAGGACATTGATTACGATGGCTTTCGTTACTTTCTGGATGCCTTTCTCGATTGTGAAACCCCAGCAGATTTGGTTAAACATTTATTTGTGTCCTTTCTCAAGCCCAATGTCACGCAATCACAATTGCATGGTAAGGCACTCAATCAAATGGCGGCCATTAGCAGCACGACTGCCTGCGCCCCAGTCACCTCCCACACAAAGGGTAAGTATTTTGGCAGCGACAAATATAAAAAATTGCCGTAAGTATAAAAATAATTCGAGTCACTGGTATGCATATAAAACATTTGTAAAAAATTCATTTATCAGCGCCGCTAAGGCAACGTATGTTTTATTGTATTCCATGTCCCATTCATTTGTTTCCTTTATCTAAGCTTGTGCCTTTTTTTTTATTGGAACAGGCTCTATACCCAACATTAATAGCATTTCGGAAATTACGCCAAGCCTGCCGCAAAGTGAACCACGCAATTCTTTTGTAGATAAAATTCATGGCATAACTGATAAATTGCATTCGTTAGGTGGTCACCTCACTCATGATCCAAGCAAAACGGGTAAGCATTGACGGCTAACAATGTTACTCATACGTTAGCTTTAAATACTTTTAATTTCCGCACAATTCCAAATTAATCACATTTCAAATGCATTTCAGGCAGTGTACATCCTATGGTAACAGTGACACCTAGTCCTTTGGCTGGTGGTCCTAGCATATTTCAAACAACAACGACAGCCCATCGTTCCATTGACTCCAGCCCATCGCATTCTCAAACAAATCATTCGCAAATGTCACGCAACTCATCCAAGAAGAGCAACAACTCAGTTAACTGCAAAATTGATGGTAAGTGCACATACTATATGAAATTTGTTAGTCCTGCCAAATGCATAACATGTCAACTGCAGCATACCATATGAGCTCAGAAATTACGGGCTCGTGTCGAGAGATGTGACGACATTTGCTTCAAAATTCAAACTAATTACAGCTTGTCTGATGTGGTGCAATTTGTAGTTACGATAACATTTGATTGCTGCAAATTAAAAGCTTCATCCACATAATCCGGCATTATTTGTATCTGACAGACGAGCACTGTTTCGAATGATATGGATGCCAATATACATATTCTACTAGCACCGGCGGCAGCGGCATTCAATTCGAGTTGCGGTTTGGCTCGAATTTGCTAAGCTTTTATTTTAAATTTTATTGACTGCAGCTACGCTGGGACTTATTTGTATGAAATTAGGTTTATTAAGTCAACGTCATAGCACTGCAAATATAAAGTAATTTTGTTCTATTTCAACCCTACACCAGAGGCTATTTTAATGAAATTGGCAGAGGTGCATCCTCTAGTTACCATAATTAAATTCCATTCTTCATGAAGCATGACTATGATTCCATAAAATTTATGAATAGTTGTCCAGAACTATATCATCAGTTTTCTAAAATTGGAGAAGTTTTTTTTTGTGAAGAGAATAAAAGCTGTTATTTACAGTACTTGGTACATATTGAACCTAATCCTTGCATTTAGGATTGACAATATGTGAATGCTGTACTGCTAGTTATACATTTTAGTTAATTATTTGTAAATATGACTAAAATTATATTACCTTGTATTTGAATACAATTTATAGTAAAATTAATAATGCTACTTAATTTGTGATTTGATAAGTTGTTATTATTCAAAGGCGACGAAAAATTTGGAAGAACAATACTATATTTATAATTTCCAAAGTCTTACTTTACTCTTATAAATTCGTAACTTGAATTTAGATAATAGTACTTGCTAATTAAAAATAATTAAAAAAATTTGTTGTTGCAATTCAATACTCTCTAAAAAAAGTACCTTATACAGCTTTAATTATTTTCATCTTTGTTAAACAGTCTAAGCTAGTGAAAGAATCTAAGCTAGCATGGAAGGGTTCCACTCTCATCAATTTGTTGGTTTTTCTGTCTCTAGCTACTAATGTCTATTTTTTGTAGTCACTCTTGGTTTCATGTAAACATTTGTGTTAAGTTGAAAAAAAAATAAACGAGCTTTAGAGATCTCGTTTCTCAGTTAGTATTGTACTTAAATCATCACAGCTTGAATTTTGAATAACTGAAACATAAATTAGACTAATTTTTTGTAAATCCTTAAATAAGTTGGTACACAAATCTTATTTTATTTTTCCCTCTCTGTTGATGTGATTATGAAAGCTGTTGATTTTTTTCCTTTGTAATGAAGAATAACTTGACCACAGCTAAGCTTCTTATAATACATAATGTTTCCAATCCAGTTCTAAGTTCAATTTTTTGGTTGGACAACACCTGAGTTATTCTGTATTAAATCACAAAACTCAACCTCTTAATTAATAACACATTACACTTTTTTAATCTTTCACTTCTTTCCTTATCTATTGAGTCGCATCATCACTTAGCTGTGGAAAGTACTAAACTGTCTTTACTATTTGATGAAGTAACTAAACTAGTTATAAAATCCTTTGCTTGCTCTTACTAATCATAATTTTTAAGTATTACTGAAAAATGTCATCTAGATGACAGTAAATTTAATTGTAATAAATTATATATTTACCATATAAAAGGTTTCTAGTCTTGATCTTTGATGAAGTGGCAAGATGATCTAATAATCTTAAACTAGTTATAAAATTCGTTGCTTTTTCTAACTACGCATTATTTTTAAATACTTTGGGAAATGTCATCTATAGATTAATCGTAGAAGCTTTAATAATAATTTATTATTTATTAAATATTTATTATTATTTATTTAATAATAATTTATTATTTATATATAAATTCCTGTTCTTGCTCTTTGCTGAAGTGGCAGGAGATTCTTCTTATATTAAATTAATAATAATATCGATTGATTGCCCTCATTTAGCATTTTTCTTAAATTTAGGTAATTTAATAAAATGTCATCTATAAATTAATTGCAAAAATGTTAATTATAATTTATTATTAATTTCTATAAGGTTCATTTCTGCAGAGTCAAGACAGTGAATAGTGTTGTTGCAGCAAAAAATCGTGTTCACTATAAACCATTTCTCTTGAGAGATGTCTGATTATCTTATCTGTGCGATAGGTTGCAGCATTCTTACAGTGTAATTAACTTATTTATTATATTTTTATCTTTTACTATGTTCAGACATCAGACACCTTAATTTCGCAAAAATCTTAATTTCGTCTTCGTTTCAGCGATATTTAGTTGTTTTTTCCATACATAATTCAGTTTTAAGGTTAGAACGAAATTAAGCAAAATGGCCTTAATTTCGATAAAATAAAATGCATTCGAAATTTCTCTTAATTTCATGAGATAAATTTAAAGCAAAGATAAAGTAAAGTGACATTTTTTTAAATAAATTTCAGTGACAGTTCATTTTAATAAAACCGGGAAAATATTTTGAAGGTAGTGCAAATTTTTAAATTTGAATTTAGAGAAAGAAATGTAACTGATATTCATTTAAAATAGAGTGCAAAATAATAAATCAGAAACCAGAAATCCACTAAAGCTAATTAAACTATTGAATGCCATCCTTTATAGTTATAATAATCAACTCTTAAAATTTCCCAGATACAAATGGTGTTTGGGGCATGTAATTTATAATATTCGATTTGTAAACAAAAAACAAATGATTTCCTTAATTTGTGGCAGTATGAACACTTTCGAAATTAACTTAATTTCATTTTCACGAAATTAAGAAAATTTGACTGTCTGAACATGGTATTTACTTCTTTGCGTATTCGATGATAGAAGCTCTATTTATCAATTTATACTACTCATTGTTTATTTTATTCTGTATATCCTACCTATTTTGATCTCTCAAATGGTCCAAAGACTTCTGCATTATTATCGTCTTAATATTCTTAATTAAAATATAATTTGTATTTATGAAACCAATTGAAATAATAATCAAATAATTGGTCCAAACCCATTCTAATAATATCCTAATCTCCTAATATTTATATAATCATCATCCTAATATTTTTTTTTAAAATTTCATTTATATGCATAAAACCAATTAAATTAATTACAAAATAATTTCAATAAAATTGAATTTATGTATTTACACATGAAAACTTGATGAACTCATCTTTTGTTAAAATAAATCTGCTTTAAATGCATTTTCAGTTTATTTAATAAATTAAAATTATTGAAATTGTGTGCGAAACTTGAAAGATGAAAATAAAAATTTTTACTCAAGTAAACATGAAAACAAATAAACCATCAAGAAACTTAGTTGATTTGTGACCATAAATTTCAATTTACATAAATAAACTTAAAATATGTGCAAGAGTACGTAAGCTGAAGCGGAAATACTAGCGCCATGATACAATAATTCCACATCCTGTTTTAAAATAAAAGAAAAATACACAAAACGTAAAAACATAGAAAACAAGAAATATTTTATTCCTTAGTTCCGCTGCATTTAAGATTGCAGCAGTGACAGCAGTGCAACCAATACAAAAAAAAAAAAACAAAAAAAGAAATAGTTACTGACTACAAATTGCTTCTTGCGCTATGTCGCTTCTGAGACAAGGAAACTGGAATCTCTTCATGCTGCCAGATGATTCTGAAACTGTCACTATTTCTACTGTGTAGCACAGAAGTGCGTCGTACTGTGTGCAATAATGCAGTATGCAACTTGCATGCAATGTATGCGCATATAAATTTGATAAAATTCAATTTAATGATGCAAAAATTTTTGTTTCTATTTATTTTCCAGGGAGAACTTAGGAAAAAAAATTACAACAGAAAAAAGAATTATTATTGCAGCATATTTTAACACAGCTTCGAAATTTCTTTAGTTATTTAAACTAAAACGCATTTGAGGGCATTAATAAAATTTTTGAAATTCTCGTGTTGGAATTTGTTCGCACACAGAATGCTAAGCAGAACATTGAAGATAACCGACGCCAACAGTTGAGGACGTGCCTAATTTTTTGAAATTTTGATATATTTCGTGTACACAAATAAACAAAGTAAAAAAAAATAGAATAAATTTTTACGAGTTGCCATTATTTATAAATGAAACTAACTGCAAATATGTTCCACATTTGCGTTTACTCTAGCGATAAAAAAGGAAACAGGCAAACGAGAGCAAATGAAGTAGGCCATTAAGTCGGGCAGATATTCACATTCCGCTGGCCTTTAAAGTTGAAAGTATAATTTGGTCTCTAATTTAAATGCCAAACAAATATAAATTCAATATAAAAGCCTGTAAATTTAAAATCAAACAACAACAACAATACTCCCGAATTGTATGAGATAAGAGCTTTGTGCAATGCAAGCAATTAAAATAACATCCGTGTAATTTTTCAAACCGTTTAATGCGCCTGAAGGTATGCAATGAAATTTGAAAAATTGCATTCTATTCACGTTATTGAACAGAATTTACATTTTGATTTAAATAAATTCGACTTTACAAACATTTTAAATAAATTTATTTGCAATTTAGCACGAAATTTTAGCACTCGAAACAAATTGGGACAAATTTAAGAATTTTCAAGTATAATTCTTCCAATCATTTTAATACCCACATCTAACGGATACAGCTTATTTCAATTAGAGAGGAGTTGGTATAAATACTTAAACATTTGGAATATGTATGAAATGTAATCGACTTAGCACAATTCCACAATATACGTAATTGAAATACGTAATCATTTAGATGCCATTCGGAATGGAATTGAATTATTAACAATTCTTCCATTCCATTTATAAAGAACACTGGAGTGAATTTAAGAAAGTGTGTCCTACACAATTTTTATAATTGTATACTATATGGAACTATAATGGTACTATATGGAACTATAAAATAAATATATGATAAAATTTTTGGAAATATACGTAAATAACAAAAATATGTGTTAGTTTTACATACTAATTAAAAGTATCTCGTTTTCCTGGATCTAAAATATTTAATTGTGAAATATTGAGACGGAATGATAGATACGCCGTCATATCTAGTAAATAAGCCTTGGCAACTTATTCAGAGCCCCCTTGAAATAGTTTACAAATCATTATATATTCCATTTTGTTTATATAAAATAATTTGTAATGAAATGTTATTAGTCTTCAAGATTCTAACACTTAATGTTAGACTGTAATTCAAAGCGATTTAATACAGGCATATTGTTAAATAAAAAAATTAAAAGATTATTAAGGTTTTCGAAAAGTAGTGAACTACAACAACAAAAATTCATTTTTATATTGTTTTAATTAATTAAGTTTTTGGGTGACCATACAAATGTTTTGAATATTGTCAAGTACCCATCATCAGTGGTCTTGGAAATAATTATTGTATTTAATTATTCGTAAATACTTGCAGACCAGGTATCGAACTCATGCCCTGCCAAATTTAAAACTCAGAGTCAGCGCACCTCAACCAGCTGACCAAAAGCCGATCGGTAAATATTAAAATGATGTAATTAGTTTTTAGTAAGAAATTAGTAAAACTTTGTAAAACAAATAAAAAATTAGTAAAGAAAATTACAGCTACCTATAGTAGTTCAATTTTAAGCGATGAAAAAAATTAAATAACTGAACATAAATATTTGTGGATTAAATTAGGTAATACTGGTATGGTGATCCTAAGAATCCATTTAGATCTATTATATCATTGTAATATCGTTTAAGAATTCAGAAGTTTAAAAATCTTCTTGACCCTTTGACAGAAAATGAAATGCTCTTTAGAGAGATAGCCAAGATAGAAGTCAATATCGGTCAATATACGCTCTTTAGAGGGATAGACAAGATAGAAGTCAACATCGGTCAATATACGATTATCTGCTGCTTAAAAATTGCTCTTTCATTCTAGTAAACCGCGAAGCATATATCCACATTTTCAAATATAATGGTCAGACAATTAATTTTTCAATGAAGCTGTTTTTATAGAATGTCGAATAAATATCAAACCTATAAAAAATTATTCTTGGTTTATCTAAGTTATACGGTGCCTGAAATTACACCACAAATAGTAAAACATGAAATGTAATAATGAGTGTCACTGGACTATACTAAACTTTTAAATTTTATTTTAAAAGCATATATTTTTTATATAGAACTCCATAAACTTCACTACTTTATGAAAGATTTAACCTTTTCTTGAGTGAAGTGACTATTTTATAGTAAAAAGCTTTTTAGCAGTTTATGATGTTTATGACGTTTTTCTTATAGATCATATAATACACCATATTTTATAATTTAAAAAATTTCAGTGCGCAAAAGTTTACTAAGATCACAAAATAGTTATTTTTCTTTAATCTTCGTATTAAAAAAATAACTCAGTATTCTATGTCCCTTTGTAGCAGTAAACTGATTTGCTTTTCAACATAAAAAATATCTCCTTTTTTGAAGAAAATAAAAAGTTAAAGTAAATAAATAAACTCCAGAAGTGTTCTATTAAATCTGCAAGAATTTTACTTCTTTCAAGCTCAGTTGTTTTGAAGTCATGCAGATAATGCACGTATTTAATTAATTTTGCTTAATATAAAATTAATTGTAAATTTAATTTAAAAATGGGAATGGTATTTTACAAAGGAATTTTGTTGTCTTCACAAAACTGGGTAAATAAAGTGATTACTCAGTAAATTTATTATTCCGGATAATTTCGAAATACTTAAATATGAACAGTTATGAACATTTAAACAGTAAATAAAGGATAGATTCAACGTTATTAGATTAAAACATAAAGTTTAAAATTTTTGTTCAAATAAAAATATTTTTACAAGACAAAAAATATGTCGTGTTATTTTAAAAGATATATCCAAATCCTTAATTGATATTTATGTACTAATTTTTTTATACAGGGTGACTGACAAAAATTGCAATAAACTGCGCACCGAATTATCTGTCAAACTAATAATGAAAGAAAGCTTAAAATTAATTCATTTGACAGTTCATTGTCTTGTTTACAAGCGTACAAAGGAATTTTGATATATATATTTTTATATATACTTATTTATATAGCATTAAAATTTAACAATTAAAAATAAAAATATAATTAATTAATTCAATTATTCTACGGCTCGTAAATGATTTCGTTCTAACATAAACAAAGCAAGTAAATTTGTTAATAAAACTTTCACAGTAAATTAACAAAACTTTAGAAAAATTTATGAACATAAAAGTCAAGTACGGCTTTGAGTCAATTGGTTAAGTTGCGCTGACTCTGAGCTTCAAATTTGGCAGGACACTAATTCGTTTCCTGGTACTTACAGTCTCAATCAATTATTTATGAACAATTGAATACAAGAATTATTTCCAAGACCACTGATGATAACTATTTGGCAATTCTCGAAACAGCTCATGGTCAGCCAAAAATTTAATTAATTAAAAAATAATGTAGAAACAATTTTTGTTATTGTAGCTCACTACTATGCGAAACTTCTTCAAATATATTTATTATTTTATTATAAAAATATTATTAGTAAATAACAAATCCGATAATAATTTATCTACCATAAATTATCTTATATAAAACGCAACTGCTTTGCATGAAGATTAGAAAACTCTTGCTTATCTTGGACCTTACAGATATTATCTCCATTGGTGTAGACGTTGATGTATGTATTACTTTTAATTAAATTTACAGTATAATTATTACTCATAAACAATTGTAAGTAAACTACTTACTATTAAAACTTGTAGTAAACTATTACCATCCAACAATATTTTTAAAGGTTATTTTCAGTAAAAATCTGTTTCTTATAATGATAGTTATAAGTTTTATTAAAAATATGCAAAAAATTTTAAAATAGGGGGCTTAATTTTTTGGCATAGTAATGCAACAATTTGATCAAAATATTCATAAATTCACCGCATCACCTTGCCATACTCTACAAATAACTCTACAAAATTAATTTATCAATGATTTCCGATAATATCTATTGAGACTTCTAACAACACATAGCTATGTTTACAATATTTAGTTGAGTTCATAAAAGTACTTGCATCCGACATTACAGTGCTTCGCGGTAGCACTTAGTGTCGGATAAAGCCGGATGAAAAGGAGCAGACGTGAGATGCTGAATTGCGTTCATTTTACAAAACTTTTGAAATTCTTTGGAAGTGAATTGTGTTCCATTGTCTGTCACAATAGTGCACGGAAGACCTTCAATAGAAAAAATTTTTTGTAGAGCTCCAACTGTTGTTACAGCTGTTATTGTTGATAGTTCCACAATATATGGAAATTTTGAATATGCATCCACAACTATGAGCCACATACTTTTAAAGAATGGACCCGCGAAATCCAAATGAACTCATCCAACGGCCTACTAGATTCTGGCCATGCAGAAAATTCATGAATACGTTCTATGGCTTTATCAATAAGAGGAAACCACACATATCGTCTTGCCATCTGTTTCATACGACCTTTACCCCAATGACCCCCGTGTAACAAATTTAATACTTGAGATTGCAGTGCTTTCGGTAGCACCACTCTAGTATATTCAGCTTAAAGAAGTAACACTCCATTCTGAAATGATAAGCAAAATCTGTGATTAAAGTACGGTTTGATACTACCTTCAGATTTCGGCAATTGTTCAGGCCAGCCATCTTGTACATATCTGCTAACACGTTGAAGAGTGTTGTCATTAGCAGTCATATCCTTTACTAATGTTGCATTTACTGGAAGATAATCCACAGCATTTTGATAAACAGTATCGACATCATCTAACATCACAACTTCCTTTCTATCAAATTGTATGTCATCCCCACACGGCAATCTGGAAAGAGCATCAGCGTTAGCATTCTGAGATGAACTTTTGAACCGTATAATGTATTCATATGCTTGAAGTACAATAGCCCAACGCTGTAAACGATGCAACGCCATCACTGGCAACTTTCTACTCGGATTAAACAGTGTTGTCAACGCTTGATGATCAGTTATTAATTCAAAACGTCTTCCATAAAGATATTGATGAAACTTGGTCAGTCCATAAATTATTGCTAATGCCTCTTTTTCGATTTGAGAATAGCGTTCTTGGCTGCTGTTTAATTTTTTTGAAGCATACGCGATTGGCTTCTCTGAACCATCAGCATAACGATGTGAAATTACTGCGCCGATTCCATATAGGCTATAGGCTTCTTATCATCATAATGAACGAGTTCCGTAGCTTTGATCATAGCATTCTTCAATGCTTGCCCCAATTTCGAAGAAAAAATGTTAGCATGTTGACATCTGAGTTCATGTAGAGATGCGGTTAAACTTTGTTGACTGTCACAAGGATTATTTGCATAACATTCAATAACAGGTAACTGCAGTTTGAAATTTAATACTGTAAACAAATCCAATCCCAGTATGTTAGTAACATATTCATCGTTAACTACAAGTATCTCAAGGCTTCGAGTAATATTTCCATACTTGACATTTACTCTGAAAGAACCCTTAAGAAAAATAACAGCTCCTCCATACGCTCTCAGAACTTTATTCGTAGGCCCACAACTAGGTCTACCCAATTGTTTATATGCCGCCAAACCAATTAAGGAACATGTTGCACCAGTATCTACTTGAAATGTTAAAATTTCGTTATTTATATTGAGGTCAACGAAAATTTTAGATGAACTAAGTTGCGAATCAACTGATTTAACTTCCGTTGTTTCATTCGCATTAATTGACTCAAATGAAACATCACTCATAGAATATACATCTCTTGCTCTATTTTGTTCCTGTCTTCGAACCTTAAAATTAGAATTCTGCTGAATACCTGTCACTGCTGATTGACAAACTGCAGCAATATGACCTTGCTTTGTACATAACCGACACTTTGTTTTGTTCTTGTAATGATAACATCGATTTCTTTGATGTGCTTTTCCACAACCTGGTCACGATTTAAAAGTACTTGATGATTGTTAATTAGTCAGAAGGATCGTTATATTGAGTATTTCTTGAGCTAAAAGTCTACTTTTGATTCTTGATCTTGCTCTCACTTGACACCTTAAATTTTAACTGGCTATGAGTGACTACCAATAGCATTTGATTTGTTCAAAAAAAGTGGCACAAAAACTACATTAAAAACTTTAACTATAGCAACGTCACCATAAGATGTCAAAATAAGCTTTTTGAAGCGTTTAAACCACTGAAAACTTTGTTATCAGCAGCTGTTTTCTTGATAAATAAAATCGACCAATAATGTTTTCCCCAAATTTTAAGTATTTTCATTCAATAATTTTTTTTACTTTAAATCGATAACACAGCTGTGAAGGTCACATAAAACTTCAATAACGATATAGCTATATAACAATGAGATAGTGTAGTGTCTATGAGGATGCTAGCTTGCAAATAATTAAAAAATTTATTTTCCGAAGATGAGACCTATATTTTCTATAACAAAATTTTATATCGAATTCGAAAATTATAATGATTCTTTGGAAAGTTTCACTATAAAAAATGTAGGTCTCATCTTTGAAAATTTTTGGCTGTAAAGTAGTGTCGTAGGTATTAAAGCAATTTATTATTTTATATTAAATATATTTTCAAATCACATATAATTTATACACTTATATAATCAAATATATAAATGTGTATTAAATATATAAAATTTTTTATTAACATAAAAAAACTACATTTAAGTTAATATCACGTTTGGTGCGTTTCATGTGACAATACAGAATTTTATTACAAATAATTTAAAAAATATATATAACATTATTTTTTCTTTTTAAGGAAACTTCATTTCAGATAAAATGGACACTTATTAAATTTATTTAATTAAAAACTCACTTCGCAAAAAAGTATTTCGCACCAAACACCATTTTTTCTACTATTTTCCGTATCTTCTCTGACAGTGACTAATTTCGGTGCAATGATTATTTATTATCCTCCTCGTCCTCGCTCATCAAACAGATACTGAAACATTTTTTATCTAATTTGATAAAAGAACAAATTAAAGAAAGGAAACATTTTATAGTTTCGAACATTTTTTCCACAGTTCCTGATAATTAATATAAAATTCTTTACTGGAGGTTGCTTTTTGCGGTTGTTTCCAGTTTAGTACAAACTAACCAATTCAATTTTGATTAAAAATTTCAACTAATTTTGGGTTCTTTTTTTGCACGATTACAAATAAATTTTTCAGAGAAGAGTGGAAATGAAATTCCGCAGTAAAACTTCTTTCCAACCGAACTAAATTAAGCTGCAAGTTAAAATTTAATAAATTCCCAGCACCAAAAAATTTTATAATATTAAAGGAATTGGGTGCTGAAAAACAATATCCTAATGTAAAGCATAATACAAAAAAAAAAAAAAATAATAATAAACAAACAAAAATTAGGTTAAATTCTTTCAAATTAAAATACAAAATTTTCGTATTCATTTAATTTTCAGGACGGGACTTTTGCTTTATTCTGTATTCATCCTTCATTAAAGACGAATGCAGAGTTTAATATGCTCAGCGTTGGTATACGAGTAGAAATGTGCTTAGTTTACCTCTTCGTAACCTCTAACTGAATAGCAATATTTTTTCTTCCTTTGTTTTTCTGTAGTACTTTTCATTATTGTTGAAATAAGAGTGAATGATTAATGATCGGATTCCTTTACAGCATCTCCATTACAAGTCATGCTCCGCATATTCTTGCATACAACCAGCGGGACTTACCTTATATATTTCACACTAGGGTCCTTTGACTGCGAAAAGGTTTTTTGCAGTGGAAGCATTTTTCATTTAATTGGTATGACATCAGCCAAAGCTGGTAAATTGGAATAGTTAAGTGGATAAACCTTTGCAGTGTCCTTTACTAAAGCAGCGTTAATTGGCTTTAAGTTGAGCTTCTACAATTATTCTTCCTGCAAAAATGGAGTAATTGACAGAAAGACAGATGAAAAAATCAAATTGACCGTTGGCTGCATAAAGGAATTTTCCGCTATTTTCTTTGTTCCATTTTATATATTCATCGCCAATCGGAACGTTGGTGTGCAGTATCGATTCGTTCTTTACCAATTGTTTCATAAATTTTGAACATATTAATGGATTACACATTTAAGAATCAAAAAAGACTAAAGAATTTTTCAGTTTTTCAGTTTCTTTTAAAGAATATCTTATTGATTTTAAATTTAATTTTGAAATATTTACTATGTGACTCTTAAGATTTTGCTTTTAGAACTTTGAAAACTTGAATTTTAGCTTAGTTAATGTTATAGATAGGCAATATACCTTCACTACAAATAATATAACATTAACTTAGGATCTGCTTAAATTTATTCTAGTAATGATGAATCAAAATCTTAAATTATTTTATCGTGGTAAAGTTATATCTGACGCAACTAATATTAAAGGTACTAATCAATTTCCAAATCGTCCAATTATAATTGGCATAACTGTAAAAAAAATATAATAGAAGCATGAGCGGTAACAATAAATTTGATCATCTTCAATTAAAGCTTCGGGATGTCCTAATTCAGCTCGAATTAAAATTCTTGAAGAGGTTTCAACTATTACGACTCACGTACCAAATAGAAAATAAAGGGTTCCAATGTCTTTATGATTTGTATTGCCAAGAAAATCTCATTCGAATGTGTTTTCATTGCATTGTTCCCGAATGTCGCACTCTGTCCCTAGAGCTGGTCAAAACTGGAAACACTATGTTACTCACTATTGATGGATAGCGAATTAATTGAGCAATACTCGGGCAATTACCTAGTTAGTTGTTAGAAAACCTTATTATTGCTAGATAACCTAGTTATTGCAAGATAATCAGATTATCAGTAATAAATTTTTTATTATTTGTTGGGGAAATGCAATAAAACAAATTGTATGAAATTATGAATACAGATTGAGTTAATACTTAAAAATATTAGTTATCATGAAAGTTAATATCAAACAAGAATTATGAATTCTTAAGAAATTATTATGAATTCTATTGAAAAAATTGTACAACAAAAAAATTGTTTCAAATAAAAATAACATCAACATATCCTTGGGGAATACAAAAAAAGTTATAGCAAAATAGCAATACTCACTTTAACCATTATAGAAATAGTTTTGTTCATTACTATTACTTTTATTATTACTACATTATAAGTAATATGCACCTGGATTTGGGTGGCCTATTGTGTTTTGAGTTTTTCATATAAGCCAACACTTAGAGGAAGATTTTGAAGATATTAGCATCCTTATCACAGAAGCTACAGATATTAAATTCTAAAAGTTCAATTATGATGAAAAAACACTCCAACTGGCATTATCCTGTCAAAATCTTGTGATGATGTTAATATTCTTTCTGTTTAGTGTAAGGAGTCTGTTAAAGACTGTCTTAAATGGTTTAATTAAACTTTTAGTCTGCCTTGGTTTTAATATTTCATCTAATGGTTATTAAATTGAGATTTCTTTGAGTACCTAATTTGCTTGAAAACATACTAACTGAAGGGATTCTATATTGCCTACTTTTATTAAACGTTAATACACTTATTTTTGTTAGGAATTCTTAAAATTAGGATTGCTTTTATACCTTGGAGACTTTTCCCTCAATCTCATAACTTGCAAAACAAATGTAAAACATTTTTCTCATTCATTTATATTGGGTTCCAAGTTTTATGACACAGTCAGCTCTTTATAGTATAAGTAGTTAATTAAAATTGATTTTTCGTTTTTATTATCGTTTAAATATTAAATATTATCGTTTAACTTAAAATATTTATGTATATAATCACTAATTGAAAAGACTGCTATGTCAAATATTAACAACAACAATACTAAATATTTTATAGTATATTTTGTTCCATTGAATAGGAAATATATTTTGACATAAAAAGCGCCTTTTATTAATTTTTTAAAAATTAATTTGAATTTCTGAGTTGAATTTCATAAAAAAATCCCACAAGATGTAATATAGAAATATTTCTGATGCTATATATTTTTCAAAATTTGATTTAATAAATTTAGTGCTTTAAAGATAATTTCATATTAAATAACTTTTTAAAAATGCTTCTAAAATAATATTATTCGGAAAATATTTTTTATGTAGAAATTAATGTTTACTTACTTAGAAATATTTGAAGTATAAATAAACATGTGATATTTTTGATGGTATATTTTTTTAAAATTAATTTAATTGGAATTTAGTGCCATTACACAATGTGTGGAGTGCATATTAAATTATTTTTTTGAACTACTTTTAAAACTCATTTCATTCTGAAAATTATAACTTTTGATTAAAATTTAATAGTAAATTTTAATTCAAAGAAAATTTTTTATCAGTGTTGAAATTGCAACAACAACAACAATTTTTTTTTCTGTATAATATAAAATTATAAATTATATATATATATATAACATTTTTTAATATTATCTCTAAATGATAATAGATGTATATTAGGCTATATCAGATTATTGGTTCCTGTCACTCGCAGGTGAAGCCTAGCGCTACAATGAATTGCTTCCATCTCTCTCTATCTGATGATAATCTCTTCATTTCACTTCATCTCATTTATGTTGGTTAAAAAGGTTAATATAAGTAAATATATATAAACAATTATAATTATTTATATTATTTGTAAAAAAACCAATTTATTGTCTGTACAGAGTTCAAGAAATTGCTATTAAAAAATTGGTCTAAAAGACATATTCAATATTCATGTGTTCGTATAATCTAAGAAAAAAATTTGAAAATAGTTTTCTGTGATACTGGTATTTTAATTTAAAAAAGAAATTCATAAAAAAGTTTTTCAAAACCAGATTTAAGAAAAAGTCCAAAAATATATATCTATATGTAAAAATTTGCTGTTGGCAACTATCTTACTAAATAAAATCAAATTATTTTAAGTTAATAAAAAATCCGTAAATAATAATTAGAGAGTGTAATATTTTTCAGATATTCTTGCATTTTTAAAGATTTAAATGTATAAACGCGAAAGCATCCTGTAATCTAATACTGCTTCACTTGAAAGTAATTTCAGTATCTAAAATTTAGCATCTCCTACTACTGGTAATGATGATATATAAACACATCTACACATGTCATTACAAAGGACTAATATAAACTAATGCTCGTATAAATTCACTTAAAACTCAACACATAATTACATAAATAATCAAAAATTGAGTTAATTTGTGCGCTTAAGTGTACTTTAATGTGTAACCAGATATGTGCGTGTATATGAAATGTGGCATATAACGCCTCGTATAGCACATCAGCACATATTAACGTCATTAGGACACATAAGTAGAGCTCATATAACGCGAAATTATCGTCATAAATATCATAATAAAAGCGCACACATAAGCAAAAGAATTGAAAATTCCGAACCCCAAAATAATGACGCATAAATATTGCAAAATACATACATTTACACTTCATTAAGTGCGAACAAATACAGGGTGTATCAGCTGTGACCCTACAATGTTATTACGTTTTCATTTATTGGAAAACATTAGGAGAAAAATATGGAAGAAGAGAGATGTTATTTCATAAAAACCATTTACAACCATATTATTATCAATTATAATTACTTTATTTGATCCTTTAAGGGATCAATTTGAAGGGACCTCAATTAAAAGACCCTTCTTATACATTGTAATGCATTGGTTTATTTTAAAGGGACTTAATGAATCTAATATGGTCAACTGAAACTTAGATTAACAATCGATTATTTATGATTATTAATAATTATTTTTTGAAGTCTACGACTAAATGAAAGTACTTAGATAAATAAGTGAATTCAAGTAATTATTTAAGTAAGCTAAAGTAATCTAAAGTAATCTAACGTCATCTAATTACTATTATTAATTTTAATATGTGGGTAATACTTTTTACCACATCTCAGGTAATCGTTCGTTTGCACGAACGATCACCAGTTGTTTTAATCGATAAGTCTTTTAGTGAACGTTAAGATCCTTTTGGGTTTGTTTTATATCATATGTAGTAAGAACAATGGGTCTATTACCAAGTTAGAGAAGCTATTTGCTCAGTTTTGGGTCTATGGGATTATCTAACGCAGTAAGAGTTACTTTGTACTTCTCTGTACGATAGAACTCTTCAAGAAGTTCGGATAAACGTTTTATATCAAATAGTTCAAAATAATTTAGAATATCTTGAATTTCTAAAATATCTAAAAATCCTCTGTACTAATTTTTACAAAGAAAAAAGTTTCAATAGATTGCTTTGTTTGAACAATTATATAGTGAAACTCGAACTCTCATAGTTTTCACAGTTCAAAAAAAAGTTCAATTCTTTACACTAGGGCTGCCCAAAGCACGGTTCATGGGCCTAATGTGGTCTATGGCTAATATTTGTGCGAATTTTTATGCAATATTCTCTTTGTTATATTTCGATACATTATACTATTTTCATGACATGCCAAATAAATAAATTAAAATGTTTTAAAAAATTTATTACCCTTTTCGTTTAAATAATTACTTGACAAAGACTTTAGTATTTATTTATGGTATCCAGTGCCGTAAATAATTACATTAAAAATAAAATATCATATGGCAAACACCATATTTTTGTTTTATGTTTAATAAAATTATAAACCTATCTATTTATTTTTACGGCTCTTCAATCTATTCAATGATTCGAATTGGCCCGCAATCTTTTCTGGTTTGGACAGTCCTGCTTTAGACTACAAATCACATGCCATAGAAATCATGTGTTTTCACTTAAGAATTTTCTTCTATAAGAACTTCCTCGAGAAGTAATATGGAAGTTATTGTGCATAGAGCATTAGTGAAAGAGAGAAATGAACGGCTTATGTATGCTGAATTTATTCTTTTATATTAATAGATAAAGATAATAGATAACAAAATAGATAATATTATTATTATTGTTAAGGGATGTAAAATAGATAATAACAGATAAAGATAAAATAGATAATATTTTAATTTAAATAAAATATTAAATCAGTCAATTTATTATATTTATCTTCTGCACATATACCACACATATGCACATATCTCAATTAACTTATCGTATCCTAATTAAAATCTTACAAATTCCTGCAAGTGTTTGGAGATCTATGCAGAGTTCTTAGCATTTGATTGAAACTAGATAAAAGCAAAGTTTATTTCAGCTAATAAATAATCAGTAAATAAAAATAATACTTCATTACTCCTAGAATGATTCTGCGGAGTAAACAATTTTTGTTTACCAAAAATTCGTCACGCTTAATACTCTCTGAAAAATTCCTTTTAAAACTTTTCAATAGTTTTGTATAGCAATAGTGGTACAGCTATCGATTTTTTTTTAAATTATCTCAATGTATTTCGCATAAATTCAAGATGATTTGAGTTGAGCGAATAAACAAAGTCATTTTATGTGAATTTGTGTGAGATAGGTGGCAACGCCATAGAGTGAGGGTGGTAGAGTAAAATGAAGCATGAAGAAAT
>NC_051847.1:79275550-79314431 GCF_002237135.1 Teleopsis dalmanni | reverse complement strand
ACATAAAATTTCATTATCAAAAATAAATTTGCTTAATAAAATACTACAATTATTTTAATTAAATTGAATTTTGTTTTGTATAATAATAAAATGAAACTCACATATTATATTCTTTACACACAAAGTATAAAAACGATGTATTAACTTTATCAAGATGTTTGTAACGCATTGAAAGAAACAGCGCAGACCCCATAGAGTTATAAACAAATTTTAGAGAAGTGAATATGAAACGATTTTATTAAACTAAATTTTAATATAGTTTAATAAAATATATCCCTCTTTTGATCAGCTTAGCAAGTAGAATTCATTTAGTTCTATGCATCTGTAATTCAATTTAAATCAGTCCCTCAGTTTTTAAGCTATTCGCATGGAACTCTATTTGTCGGATAAGTTATCATTATTTGTCGGATAAGTTGAAAACGAACCACTGTATCCGATAGCTGCCATATAAACTAAATAATCGGATTTAAGTTTCCTGTGTTTTTAAAATAGATATGGTATATATATTCATAAGAGTTCAGATTTAAATATATTTGCTTATTAACATTTAATAAACTACCAAATCAGATACCGGAACTTTATAGAAAAATTGTTTAATTTTCTAAGGTACGCTGGTTTCAACAAAATTGATTCATTACATACTAGGACTACTATTTAAACTGTACAAACCGATCTGAATTTTTAGCGTTTCTAAAAAAATTATTATAATAAAATTTGATGCAGAATGTGCTTATATTTATATGTGAAAGTCCACTAAATTTTATTTAAATCGGTTCAGTTTTAGATATAGCTGTCATACAAACAACTGACTTAGACACATGTTATTACAATATTAAAAAAACTATTTTGATGTTGTAATATATATATACTTCAAATATGGAACTTAAAATTTATACAAAAAACACAATGTGTTTAATAGAAATCGGGTTAGTCGGCTGCAATTTAGATGTAGCTCGAATATAACCGGTGATTTAGGAACTATTTATGTCAGAAACTTTTTTATATTCGATATTATATTTTTAATATATTCCCTTATAATTCAAAATCCAAATACTCATTACAGAGTATTTGTGAAGAAAATCAGTTCAGATTTCAGAAGAAATACAGTTCAAATAACTTATAACGACACTTGATATAACAACCAACAGGATATGACTACCTTTTTGATAAAGTCAAATTAGATTTGTGAGTATATCACATACAAGTTGCAACCTTTTATAGGGATATCGATATAAATCTATTTCAGTAAAATTTAAATTCTGATTAAGACCAAAAAAAAAAAGAAGTTTTTATCACTCTTTTCTTCTCGCATTTGAAAAAAAGTTGTTATCTACAACATTTTCTCGTTAACTGCAGTAAGTGGGTTAATGAACCCATATTTTCCGTTATCAAGGCCTATATATAGGAATGAAAATTTTTAATTCAAAACTTTCAGCAAAAGTTTATCATCGTTTAGGTCTCATATGAAATCGGAATATATATATATATTCAAAATATAGGTAGTACGGTAACCCGGAAAGTATATACATTATATTCAAAATGTAAACATCAACAAAAAACCATGAAGTATTTTCCCCAGTCAAGACATAATTTGTCTGCATAATTTGTAAATAATTTCAGGTCACTATCCTTTATGTATTTTTTGATCGGATCCATCTTGAGGTCCCTGAGGAAGTCATTCGTCCTAATGTACCATGATACCATGTATTATAATTGATTATTATTCAATAATATTTTTACAATAATTATTTATTAACTTCATTTTATAATTGAGATCTCAGTGTAATTTTAAAATTCTGTGTTTAGGTTATCCAATATTCGGCAAAGGTATTAACATTTTCACTTATTTTTTTTTTATTCAAAAATAAATAAATTTATTTAACAACTTAGAAAAAAGTGTACATTTTAGGTTTATATACAGCATATATGAATTTGTGTTCATGGCTTCCAGTAATATAAAATATAATTTAATTTAATTTAATTACTAAAATGAACTTAATGATAAAATATTTATTTCGAAAAATTTTAGTTAGTCTCGCAGTGAATATACCAGTTAATATTTATTTGATAAATGTTAGAAAATATTGTTTCAAAAGTTTATAAATTTTGTTATAAACTTCAATTGTTATGTGTTTATGAAAAATTACTTAATGAAAAATTAAAATTTAATTGTGCCTCATAAATCAGCAATATTAGAAAAGTGTTGATACAGATGAATATATACGAAGATAGAGATGATTACATCATTTAAAGTAGTATAAGGTGGGTTATCAAGATTACCGATTTATGTTATGAAATTAGGCTTTTCTGCATTAAATTTAAACAAACATTTGCTGCTTCAAATATTTTTATATAGTAAATTCAAACAACATGAGAATTATAAATAGTATTTTTATAGTGTGGATATTATCATTTATGTATTGAATTATTTCTAAATGTAGCGCCCGCACAAAAATGATTTATGGAGCACAACACCTAAGCACGGATTTTATTAAATTCAAGACTTTATTTGTTTCACCCTGTATTTGATTTATACATACTTCAGAGGAATTTAAATATATAAATATATTAAATAAATATATTTTTGTATGCAAAAATATTATTATATTCTTATAATTCTTTGTATGCAAAAAACACTTGATTTTATATTTTAGGTATATGTATTTATATATATATTTATATTTTTATATATATTTATATATATATTTAATATGATCACCTACACGTATTGTTCTTTTTCACTAAAATTCTTGAATTTAAAAATTAGGAAATACATAACTAAAAATATATACACCATAAAAATACAATTTATAATTCTCATATTGTTCACATTATTTGTAGTATAAAATTATATTAAAACTAATAACATCTTATAATTATTTAATATAAAATGTAAGAACTTAGTAACATGTATGTGATATGTCTAGATCAGCATTATGATTCGGTGTAATTTTGTATAAATGATTTGTTAAAAAGGTCGAAATTATTCTCGTTAATCAACACATGTACATTTAAAAAAAAAAAAAAATAGATGATTTACTGACACTTTATTCTTAATACAGAAGTACTTTTTGATATTAAATTAATCTCGGTCATTCAAATCAAGAAAGTTCTTTTATTATTATTATTATTAATTAAAAAAAAAAATATAGATGATTTACTGAAACTTTACTCTTAATACAGAAGTACTTTTTGATATATTAATCTCGGTTATTCAAATCAAGAAAGTTCTTTTATTATCCCTTTCTATAATATTGTAGGGTTTTATGGAAATATTTAAAATAACATAAGAAGCTTCCTTATGTCCACAGACAACAAATATAATACTTTTGAACAAAAAAATTTCTCGAGGGAGAAGCTTAACTTTTAAATAAAATTTGTGATTGAAAGTGAATATAGTAAGCAATGTATGGCAAGGAAATTTTTCTGTTAAGGATTTATTTGTCTACTGTCAGCAGATGTATTTACCTGTCAATTAAACCTTTGCATCGCTGATTTCAATTTCTAAGCTCTACAAATATTTCTAATGGAATGTCAATGGTATTGGAAATGGAATTATTGCAACATTACCGCTTATGATAAGGAAAATAATGTTGTCATATTGCTTAAAAATTTGTATCTGCGCTATTTCAAAGGTGCCAAAATATTTGAGTTGTCAGCTTAACACCACATTGCAAAATATTTTTGCTTTGATAAGCTTCAGGATACATTTTTGTCGCTAAAATATACAAGGCAGGATGTGGTTACTTCATTTTGTAATCGCTTTACTGAGAGACAAATTAACTATTTTACAAAAAAACTTTTTAGAGATGGAAAGGATATTTTAATGTTTGTTCAGCAAAGGATGTAATTATTATAATAATTCAGATATGTTTAAATATACTAATTAACATAGAAATAAAATAGTTAAAATCGGAGTCAAATTGAAAATTCTAATAATTTAATGCAAAGGGATTCATAATCAAAATAAATACTCTAACCCACTATTTTGCGTGGACTAATTTATTTTCCCTGATAATTTTCTGAGAATTTTCAAACTTATGGATACGTGTTTAAAAAAGTGAATCAATGTATTAAATTAATTAGTTTAAGACTTTTATAATTTAATACCAGTTTCTTTCCTTGCTTTGTCAAACACGATTTTGTATCTTAACCACTTTTACTCAATAGTGTCTGGGATCATTTAGTTGATCCACTATAATAAGAGCTTCGTTGAATTCAGATAATAAACAATTTAAATGGATATTTTACTAAAAAATTCTTTAAAAATTTATCAGTCCATGAGAGATGTGTTTCTAATTTGCAGAAAATGTAGACAGAGAGGCTTCCAATCTACCCACTTAAAAAATAATTTTTATGATTAATTTTTGAGATACTCAAAAAACAGGAATTTTATTTATTTCCGGAAAACCGATAGTGTTTAAAGTAAAGAAAATACATCTTAAGAAGTTTGTTTACAAAAAATGATGTTTAAATATTTCTAATGCTTGATAAAATATTAAATTTTGACATTTGCTATTGTTGTTCTTACGTTCTCCTAACAATAGGAGCAGAAGTTTTGGAAGCACCTAAAACAATTACCCTACTCGGTAACTACCCTACTTCGTTATGAAAATAAGTCAGGAAAACCAAAAAGTTTGTGATATTAGGAAAAAAAATTACTATAGTTGACGTCATAACAATGAACCCATAAAAGCACCAATGTTAATTTACAGCCATATAGCCAATCAATGTTACACAAGCATTATCATTCAAAACTTAATATTATTTACATGCAAAATAATTTTTGATATTTCCTATTGAATGTCGCATTTTTTGCGACATTATTCTTTCATTTTATTAGTCAAGGTACCTACCGTCTTCCTTCCTTTTCTAATATTTTTCTTTTTTTAAAACTGATGGATGGCACTTTGGCTGTTTCGTCTTTTTTCCTCATTTTTAGTAATGTTATATTTCTTCGATTTAAGTTAAGCACCCAGTATATACTGGATAGAAGCGAAAGTGTGTACTTTGTAATTAATATGAATAAGTTAATGTACCAAAAAGAAAGATAACTACGCAGCATACCTATCTTCAGCCGATATATTAACAAAATGTTTTCGTAATAATATTTATAATACTGAAACTTTTAATATAGATGTTTATTGCAGAAAACTTTTGCCAAATAATTCTTTTTTTAAATTAACGCTAATACCTCCAACGACAATTTTTGATCACATACTCCTTCAAAGACATTGCATTATTCCTTAATTTCTTGAGTCATGGTAATGGACCCAGTTTTCATTTATAAGCAACGACGTGACGAACAAAGTCCTTTATATCCTTTTCTTTATTGTTTATTTTCTTCATATTTTTTTTTTATTATATTTTTTCCAATTTTTCAAATTCTTTAAATACTGTTCGCTGGCACTTAAGTATCTTTTTTTTGTCCTCATATTTAGTACTGTTAGCTGGTAATTTGGATGTTGTTTATTTCATTATATAATCTTAGCATAAATTAAGTATTAACTGCATAGTTAGGGAAAGCAAGTATATAGTTAGTTTACTTTGTATTTTTACAAATTGGGAGAAAAAGTAATTAATATTAAGAGTACATATCAATGTAACATAAAAATAATCATAAACAAACCTACAATACAATGAAGTTATTGTCAATGTTTGACTTAATTATTTCTGTAAATAATGTTGACTTTAGTATATATAATATAATTATTGTTGTCATAAGAAAATATAATATAGCCGGAGACCTATTGTTTCACCTCTAAGCACGGTAACCTACACTTATCCATATAAGAATAAAGGATGAAAATAACTAAATCAAATGCTTTCATATAAAAACATTATAAAACTACTTATAAAATGACTTAAATATTTTTTAAACAAAGAAATTGGTTGATTGCAGTGGCAGGCCATTACATACCTCAATTAGCTATTTTTCGCCGTTTTGCTACCATATTCCTCGCAAGAACCCTAGTATAGAAGAGTAGAGACTAAATCCATCCCGCCGAATTTAGGTAATTTAATAGGTCTAAACTATCAAAGCAGCATTTTCGTAAGAACCTGTATTAAAAACAGAAGTAGTCTTGAGATATTGTAATAAAAATAACTTGTTTGTTTTTGCCTATAGGGAATTCATTTAATTTAAAAATATTTACATGTTTCTGTCTATAACTGTTAAAATTCACTTAAAAACTAAAATAACGTTAAACGCAATTTACCTTCACCTCAAACCAAATTTTGGGTCTTTATCAACACTTTTCTGTTAAATAAATTTAAAACTATAAATGGAAGTGATTGCCAATCTCAATTTTACTCATCGCACACTTTTCCCGTAATATTTACAACATCCTTTCTATATAAAAAAAATTCCATTAGTTAATTACAGCGCATAGGTATGTGCTAGGGTCACCGCCGTGTCTGCCGTGGAATTCACGCAACTGAATTGAGTGCATTTAAGTGCCCACTGTGCTGGTTAGTTACTCGGTTGGCTGGTTGCTGGAGGGAGTATTCCCTTGTTCGCTTGACATGTAATTCTCTGCTCTACAATTTAGTTGTCAGTTCTAAAGCGTGAAAAGCTACTTGGCGCCAAGAGGTAAATTTTAAATGTTTTCGACATTGTCGACGTGGAAAGAGTTTCCTAGCAGGAGATTAAGTTCTTTTTGGAATTTTTGTTGCAAATGTATTTGATTGCAAAAAAATAATGTTTAGCTTAAGAAAATTTGTGTTATTTTGATTCAAACAAAAAATATTTTAAAATTAAAAATTTTAAATTTTATATTCTTTTCAGATTCAACTAGAAAATTACAAGATGTGCTGCAAGAGATTTGTGCACCAAATTCTACACCCAAATTCAATCCGGATGGGGTAAGTCGCACTGCTATTAGACATTTAATTTAAAATGTTGGGTCATAATTACCAGTTAAGCAGAATAATAGAATTCTAAAGTTTTGACCAATATTATTTGAAAATATTTTCGCTTGTTGCAAATCTTATTCTCTGTACTTCGCTTCGAATAAAACTCTCTAGCTTATTTTGCTCTAATGCATTTTCAGCGTTTCTTCCCCTCCTTAGTTCCAAAACTTTAGAAAAGCAAATTAACAATTTTACAACTTTCAGTTAAGGGAATTTCAGCATTTCACTTACTTAATGAAATTTTATCACCATTTTGTGCCGCCAATGTAAATGGACCGCAGCTAACGCAGTGCACGCGCAGTGGCTTAAAACTTTCGACCATTGGAAATTTGCTTAAAAATGTTCAATATTTTTAATAGCTGAAAAATGAGATTACAAACTTCAGAACAAAGTTATTCACAACAATGTCAATATTAAGGACATTGTCAATGGTTATTAAAATGTGGGTCAGTCACTACCAATCGCAGCTATGGAGACAATTTCATGCAGATTATAAATGAATTGTTGCTAAAGTAACTCAACAAATTTCAAAAGAATTGTTATTGATAAACTTTATTCATGTATTTATATATATATGTATGTGTATATATATCAATGTATATATATCAATGTATATAATTGATTACTTTCATCAGTGACGCATTTAAGTTATTTGTTTAATTTTACTTTTACCAAGAAAACGTTCTCATCATAACTTGTCATGGGATTCACACTCTTCCTTGAGTGCAAAAAGTTTGAGAAGTACTGGATTCGTATATGAAAAACAAAAACTAGTAGTTAGGTTATGTGGAGTAGTTTATTGAATACATCCGGAGCACAGTTTCTAGTCGCAAAATATTTTCACTTTTTGGTATATGCTCATTCAACTTCAATGTACTTATTTCAATGATTTCCCGATTAATCAATCTAATTCCTATATCTGGCAAATAAACTAGTAGATGGCATACAATTAGCTTTGTATTCTAAATAACTAATACTAGTATGCTCTTCACCGATTTTTGGTCACAAACTCTTTTAAAGCCAAAAAAATGAAATCGCATTTCTCTTTGATCTCTTGAGTCATGGTAGTAGACCCAGTTTTTAGTCTCAGTAACAAAAAATCGTAAACTCGTATTTAGGTTTTGTATAATAGTTTATGGATTGGGGGTTGATTCTTATTTGTAATTTGATTTCGTTTTTCAGTTTAATTTTACCTTCAGTAAACTCTTTTCAATTATTTTCCGACTAATTAATCTCTTCTTTATATCTAGCAAATTGACTAGAAGATGCTATATAATAAGCTATAACTAGCGACTAATTAATCTCTTCTTTATATCTAGCAAATAGACTAGATGTCATATAAGTAGCTTTGTATTCCAAATAACTAATACTAGTATTCTCTTAATCGATTTTTGGTCACGAACTCTTTTAAAGCCAAAAAATGAGATCGCATTTCTCTTTCATACCTTGTGTCATGGTAGTAGACCCAGTTTTTAATATATCGTGGCTAAACGACGAACAGAATCTTTTTTATCCCCTTTTAAGCATTTTTAATGTTTTTGAAATTGGTATGACAAAACTTGCTTAATAATGGTCACAGTGCATAAAGTAATATTCAGAACTTCTTAACCGACTTGGCCAATGAATTAATCTTCTATTTTTTGGTATTAATGATGTTTATGACTAGCTCAGCAAGATTTAAGACTTGTCCAATTACTTTTAAACAAACAATTGCACTTACTGACCATTGCTCTAATAAGAAATGCCTGAAACAGATTTTTATAAAATTAATATGTAAAACTTTCAGTATTTTTGAATTTCTTCCTAAACAGTATAATTGGCCCATAAAGATACATGCAGTGCACGTTAAAAAACACTAATATTAAACTAATATTAACAAAATCTATATCTACACGTCATGCTCTTGATTCTATTGTCTATATTCCCGATCTTGATCCTGATGATGACTCTTAATCGAAATATAGAATATGATAAAAAATATTTAACAATCGTTGTTTTTTAATTTTAACAAAAAGTGACTAATAGTTAGAAAAAAATATATATAAAAACCATTATTAAAAAAGCAGGAACACTATTTTGAAAATTATTTGGTCATAAAATAGTAAAAATTTGAATTGACATAATAATTTGTTTCTTTTGGTCCACAAGGATTTGTTACTTACAATCAGAGTTATTGGTGTGTAAATTAAAATCGTATGTGGCACACTTTGACAGCTTAAAATTGATAGGATGCTATCATTTACATTCATAGATATCTATCGATATGACTTAAACTTTAAGCAAAATTCACAAAATTTTCAATATATATGTGAGTTTTATTAAATATTATTTAATTAATATAAAATATGATTTAATTAACATATAAGAGTAAAATTTGTTCGACTTGCTTCGTTGAAGTCTTCCTTCTACTGCTTCTTCGTTGAAGGTATTGCCAAACCCACATATATGACACTATCATATATATATCATATGCAAAAATACTGCTAAATACCTTGGCATGATGCTAGATGCAAAATTGCGTTGGAAAGAACATGTCAAAATAAAAAAGAGAACAGCTTGATATTAAATGGAAGAAACTATATTGGGTTATGGGAAAGAAATCTCAACTCTCACTAGAAAACAAACTTTTACTATATAAACAGGTCCTTAGACCCGTTTGTAGTTATGGCATACAGGTTTGGGGCTACACAAATAAAACTAACCGTATGGGTATACAACGTTTCCAAAATAAGGTATTGAGGTGTATTGCTAAAGCGCCTTGGTATGTACGTAACTCGAATCTTCACCGGGAGCTCGACTTTGAATATGTAACGGACGTCATTACTAAGTTCGCAAATTCTCAAGCCTGCAGAGGCTATGTGTCTCTCTTATCCCATGCAATTAGATCGAAGATTAAAACGAACTCTACCCAACGAGCTTATTGGTATATGTTAGTTTGATTGTCAACTAGTTTTAGTATTATATTAACAAAAAAAAAAAAATATATATATATCATATATATGTACTGAATTTGCTTCCACCCAAATAAATACTAAAACTCACCTAACGAATTGAATTATAACAATCGATTTAAAGTAATTATTTAAAAAAAAGGAAACTAATGATCTGTGTTTAAGCTTTATATGTTGGATCTATATTGACTAAATTGTTAATAAATATATATAAGTAGCGTTAACTATCTAAAGTAAAACTTTTCCAATTTCAAACTAATTTCACGCAAGTGAATTATTGTAAAGCAACCACAACAAATGTTGGCTACCAATACTCTGAATATTACTTTCCATTAGTACGAGTTATACGAGTAGAGGAAAAAGAATATATAAAAATATATTAATAAATACTTGAGATAGATTTCACACACGTAAGCTATTTTAAGCCAAAATTACTTCCTTAATTTCTGTTGATTTCGTTTTAACCACTAAAGTCTGTGTGAGGATTGCTTTCAAAGCAATTAAATAAGCAGTGAAAGCGTAACTAAGCGTAAGCATTTCCTCAGAAGCTTAGCATACGCTAGAGTACGTACTTTCCCTATAAACAAAACCGAACTATGTAATTCAGGTAAGCTCAGACGTCAGCCCTGATTTCCGTTGAAACAAAATATTTGCACTTCAAGTGTGGAAAGGATTTAAGGCGAATCAAGGTTTCGCGTGAATTTGTGCCTAAGAAAACGATACCATAAATACAATATATACTAAGTATCAAACTCGGCAGTAAAGTTGCTAAACGTAAATGTTTTGCCTTTTTGTGAATTAAGTTAAGAAAAAAAAACTTTAAGTTTCGTAATTTCTGCTTTAAGCGCAAATGTGAAAATAAATGTATTCTCCGGAGTACGGAATTCTTCAAAACTGAATAATTTCGCTTATCAGAAACTATTTCACTATCTTACTATTTCGCTTGCTATTTCACTACACCACTTTAAAAGCAAAAAGCTTACTTGAACAAAACAAAAGAAAAAAAAAAAATTAAAAATAAAAATGAAAACTCAAACACTACTGGCATTTACTACTCTCTGCTACTCTGATATACCCTCACACGGCTATGGTTTTCTACTTTCGCAATCTGAAACTGAATTCCACTTCTGCTCACAGCTTCTTCATTACTAATGCATAACTTTTAAGATACTTTGTTTCCATTTCCACTCTTCTCTGGTTTAATTCTGTATAGAAACCACTTGGGTTTCCACTGCTTAAGAATCAAAGTAGAAAACAAATAGATACCAAAATATATGCAGTAGCTTGGAAATGGATGCTTAGATACGCTCTGAAGCGTTCACGGCAAATTTCTTCTAGATTTTGACCTTAATGCCGGCGCTTACTTATTACTTAAAGTATGGCATTAATAAAACATACGAGAATTTTTATATAGTTTGTTTGATACTCTGCCAACTTCTTTGAGAGTCTATTTAAGTGGTTGATACGTTATATTTGCCAAATTCAATAAATGCTTTGAAGTGCATTTGTGTTACACATGACAATTTGGGCACAACATGTCGTATGAGTGATTTTAAATAAAATAGACGAGGAAAATCAATGTCGTTATTGGAAAAATCACAATGCAAAATATTGATTGTATAAAAAAAAATCATAAAATAAGGTTATTAAAAGATAAATAATATAAATTATTGAAAATAATATTTAATAAAAGCATGGTTTTTATATCAGTTTCAATAATAAAGAAAATTTATTTAACTAAAATTCAGCATCTTGATAGGGTGGTTAGATAGGTTAGATAGTTAGATAAGATTAATGAAAGTGTGAACATTAAGACTTATACTGAAAAACAACTATTACTCATGTTGTTGAACTTTAAGTTACTTTTAGAAGGCAAGATACATTAGCCACACCTTTCAAAATAACTAGATACGTTTTGTTCGAATTAGTTGTGACGTTCCAAGTTCTGAGTTCTTTTTGAAGACAAATTTTTTACAAGTATATCTATTAAAATAAATTGCACAGTTTTCCTGTGATAGTCGTTGGATATTCAGAGCCTAAAATATTGTTCAATATTCAACATTTTAATTTGAAATCTTAATATATTTAAGAAGAAAAATAATAATTTTTTCTATTTAGCATTAAAATTAAAACTTCTGTTAGTCATACTACAGCGTTGTGTTGGTTGTGCTAGTAAAAAAAAACCAAAATAGTCAAATTCTTAAATTTTAAAATTTTGTAAAAGTTAAGAAGAATAATTTACTTATTTACCTCCACTTGTCATAGGCATTCAAGCTTCATCTGCCTAATGACATTGTATATATATTCTTCAGTTTAGAAAAAGTGAAGCATTATGCATAAATATAATTAGAATTAAATATTTTGAGCATTAAACATATGACAGTAAAATTTGTTTCAAATATTTGTTGCTTACTGAATTATGTGTGGTGACTGTCTATCCGTTAGAAATGATACAGTAACTCAAATTTATGGTATAGTAGCATGTACCTTACCTTTCATATGTGCCACCTCATGACACTTTTCTGGTGACCAAATTTAAAATGATATTCATAAAAAAAATATATTGTACCTAAAAGATTAATTTAACAGGGTTTCTCAAATAGTAAAATACAGTAGGATAAGTGCTACCTTACGGTGCATCTTGACTAACTTTTAATGAAATATGATGAATTGGAAGTATATTCTATTCTATATTCAACTAAAACTACCTCTTAAGAATGAATCACCAATATTCTGGTAGCCACTAGTGAAACTTCCAGTAGTTAGTAATGAAAGCTGAGATAAAAATGCTTAGTACTTAAAAATCTAAGTTTATACAAGCCAAAAAAACATGTAAATTCTATTGCTGGAGTTATCAACTTTCCTTATATATAGTGGGAGCGCAAGCTGTAGTAGTTCGAACGTATATTTTGAACAATAATTTACTATATTATATAGTATTTCATACTGCATAGAGTACATATAGGGAGCAAAAAACTTGAAACAACACGGAATATTCTATTGTGAATTTACACGTAGAACAAATATAGCCAGCTTTAGTAAACTATACTTATGACAAAGTCTTCAACTGTATGTTAGATAACTCATTTGCATACACATAATTCTTATTAAAGAGTTCGTACACATAATTCCTTGAGGAATTGAAATAGTAACATGAGCATCGTCCGTTTATAGTCAATGCGTATATATCATTTACTTTAAGAAACAACAAGATTACCTTCATAGGAGAAGTACCAGTACTTAAGTTTAAGAGCAAAATTAAATAAATAAACAATTTTTTTTAATACAAATCTACTATATGAATTCATTAATCTATATAAATCTCTCAAGTTAAAGGGCTAGCTTATTGCTCTTAAAGCTTTCTTACCCACATTTCCCTATTTTCAGCGCTGGCAACTTTAATAGTCAACATAGTTATCAGAATTAAGGAAAGATGATATATAATTTACACAAGCTTAATTTCATATTTGACATAATTGATCGTAGAAGCTTTCAGTTAGTAAACGGCGAAGAGACGCCAATCTCGTTATTTGCTTTATCTACTCAGTTCAAAAGATCATAATACCCACAACTTTTTCTCCACACCAACTTTTTTACAGCTTACACCATACTATGATTGTCAATATTAACATAAAATTGTTTACTCTAAGATCGGTTCCCAAGCTTAAAACAAGTATCCTTAACAAGCAAGATTATAGGTTCTACCTAGAGCTGTGCAATACAACAGACAGTTTCCACTATAAAGTTATGCTATTGCTTTTTCTAAATTTAAATAAAATTACCTAAAATTAGCAATTGTTTTTTCCAATTCCAATTGTAATCTGGGTTCTAAATTATAATTTCCAATCTCTAGTAATTTGTAATTACGGTTTTTTAATTACAATAAATTAATTACTAATTACTAATTAGTAATTAGTTAATTACAATTAATTAATACTAACTAATTACAATAAGTAATTAGTTTTTGCAGGTCATCCAATTCCAAAACTAATCAATACTCCATAACTCTGGTTTCATACAAACTTTATTCAAAATCTTCGATTAAGACCGTGTGCGAGTTCGAGTATATTGACGGTAAATTGAGGAAAATAGTGAATTATGTTAGTATGGCAGCAAATGTTGATATTTACCAAAATTCGAGTAGGATAAATTTGATAAAAATTAGCTTTATTAGGTGTTACCTTCGTGAAAATTTTATAAGATGTTTAATAAATAAATAAATTAACTTAAAAACTTTTAACCAAAAATAATTAATAAGTGCAATAAATAAATAAATAAATATCTGCATAAGTGCGGTGCAAAAAATCCCTAGGAAATTCCAATTTACTTTACTTCGATTTACTCGAACTCGCACATGGCGTAACTTGTAAATCTGGTAATTGTTATTTTTATTTAGAATTCAAACTATCTAAACTTAAAAATATCAGATGCTAATTTACTGAAGTTCATAAAAATGTATTGTTATATCTCTTTCGAAATAACTTATAACCAAAATCCGAAATCAGTCTATGTGATTTTCTTTATTTGCCACTTTCGGTCCATAATGGAATTTTCTGTCTTACAATTTATGATGCAATCGAATACTTTTAATTTTATAGCTTCCAACTTAATCCGAATGGTAAATAAATTATTTCAGTTAGATGGAAAATATTCATCCAGTTTTCTATAGAGAAGAGAGTGTGAATGGGACTGTGTGCAGATGCACATGTGCAAATTTGGAAGTGTAGATTTTCTAAACGAGCAGGCAAACATTTAACATACCTTATGAACCAATCAAGCATAAACGAATATTTTAATGGTGAAACTATAAGTTTCCGTTTTGGAATGTGCAAGCAACAGAATTTGCTTCTCCAACAAGGAATTCAAACTAGGAGTAGTAAAACATTTGAGAAAATGGAAATAAAATTGTTATTTAAATTTAGTGCCATAATATATTTTTGCCATAAATATTTCTAGAACTCACGTGTTAAGCATTTCATATTTCACCGCAAAAATTTTAATGTTGTTTTTCTAACAAAGTCTGTTGAATTACGAGTATTTGGCATTGAGATTATTGCTATTTAATTAATTGGAAGATATTACGTTTTCAAACAATTTAACAAGAAAATAAACAGGAATTTATTATCTATTGAGTTTGTTTTAGATTATGAACCAACGCTTAGCAACCAACGCGTAGGCTAATACTTGGAAATACACCATGGCGTATGAGTGATGTACAAAGTACTAATTAAGAATCTTGTAATTTAGCAAAGTGAGCAACAAGCGAAAAAGAAACAATAAATTTGCAACAAAAGTACTTAGATATTCTGATATTCTGCTAAAAAGTGGACATTTAACAAATGAAGACAAATCAGCTAACGGCAACGAAACGTGCACTCAACTTGGAGAAAATATTACCCAAGCATTAGAGGGCCTACCCACTTTAGCTGATTTATGGGAATAACTGCTGCCACGTGCTTACACTAAAAATTCCACTACAATCAAATTCCAAAAGTGTTAATATAGTCGAGCAAAAAAAAATGCAATCAAGAGTGGCTGCCATGGAGTTACAACAAATTTTCTTGATATAGCCAAGTGTGTGTTTGTTGACTGTTTCAACTGTTAATATTGTAAAAACATACATACGTAAATACGCACCAAAGCTACATGGATGGACCAAAAAGTAGACGTCAATTGAATGGAATGCCAGCAACATTATCATTATCATCATCACCAACAGTTTTTATAAAGGAAGCAGCATCACCAAAACACTAACATTTGTGTGATATCAAATTCCAAGGCGTATCTCTCTAGGTTTCCAGTATTTAAGCCTGTATTTTGTTGGCCAGCAAATGTGGCTATATTTTGCAGCTTTTCACAGTATCATCTTGTATTTTATTTTTATTTTTTTTCTTCTTTTTCTTGGTGGTACATATTTCAATCTCTTTTTGGCTTAGTTTAGTTTTTCGTGTAATTTTATGGTAACATTATAGCATTGATTCTATTGTTTCAGTTTTATATTCGCTTCCTTGCGGCAAGGAAATAAATTCCACTTTCAGGGTTTTTTATGGCTTGACCAAAACGTCAAACAATTTTTCCTATATAAACTTCAAATTATTGAGTTACATTTTCAGTGTACACTGCGTAAATCTGCAGTTTTACTGATGAAAATATAAGCAATAAAATTTTACTAGACCAACAACTTCGTATGCATTAAGAATACAAAACTTTTAACGCGTTGTCACTTCTGTTGGAAACTATAAAAATCATCATACCCCACATGAATTTTAATAAAAAAAAAGTGAAATAGTTAAAATAAATGTCTGTGAGCAAATTGTGAATGAATTTTCAGTGCACTTCCGTTTCCATGTTGCAATTTTATAGTTCCTCCCTAACAGTTTTATATATGCCACGTTGATTTTTTTATTAATTGGAAGGAGTTTCTCTCCCCCACGTTTTGTTTGAATGAGTTTTTTAGGGACCAAAATAAAATATACACTAAAGCTGACAATTTTTGGAAACAAAAACGTCAAATAAATGAGCAAAAAAAACAAAAATGGGTGCATTTATGACGTAGCGGAACGTAGCTCAAAAAGTTACTAATTGGGTCTGCAACTATTAATCAAGTAATCAACACTAAAGACGCTATCAAAATTAATGAACAAAAAAAAAAATTCTTACTTATTTCGAGGAAAAAGTACTTTAATAGATGAACTTGAAAAAATAATGAAACGGAAGTGAAGAGAAAATTATATAAAAGTGCATATTATTAAAATTTTTTATAACGCTTTTGTTTCATTATACGCAGAAGTGTACTTAGTTGCGCAACTAACTTTATTTTGCCTTCTAATACTTATTAAATCTATCTAATAATACATAGTTGAAATTCCTAATATTTAACAATCTGAGACTTTTATTTTTCAGAAATTAATAATAGGGTTAGGTTTCAAAACCTTATTCAGAGATAAATTACAAACCAGAGGGGTGGTTTAAACAGTAGTGAATTGCAACAACAAAATGTTTTTATTTAATAATTAATTGAATTTTTGACCCATTAATGGTCTTTTGGAAATATTTCTTGTATTTAATTATTCGTAAATAGATTTTTTTTAAAAAGTAGTGAACTAGAACAACAAAAATTAATTTTAATATTTTTCTAATTAATTGAATTATTCATAAATAATTTTCTGAGACTCTAAAACATACATGTGTAGTTTGATGTATTGTAGGATGTTTTTACTTCTTCCATTATATAAAAATTTGATTATTAATATATATTGCATATAAAGTAATGGTTTATGGATTAGGCTAAGGCCTTACTGCATTGCGACCAGCTTAAACTATTGTGCACCCCTATTTATTTAGACATTTAGTATCTTGAGGAAGCGAACCAGCTCCTTCGGTGGGACTTTTTGAAGGTCTTCATCCTCTAGTTGGTATGCACCTAACACTTTGTTTCTTCTGCGACCTAGTGCATCATAGTTTGTTATCGGATTTTTTATAGACTCTTCCTCATCACAGCAGAATCTGCAAATATTTGTGTCGGATACCACTATATTGTGTATTTATTGCAGGGGGTGTGTGAACTGTTAGTGCACCAGAGAGTGACTTTAGATTCTTCTTGTTTAGATTGAGAACGCTGTTTGCACTTTTGGCATCAAAATTCAAGCATTTTTGAGAATGATTTAGGTCGTCTGTATCTGACATATAAATAAAGTATAAACTTTTGTCCAAATAAAGACACTGAGCGAGGACTCCATCATTAAGAAAGCATCAAAAAGGAAATAAACAATCGCAAATATGGATGGATTGACCATACGCTCAGGAAGAGCTCAAATGAAATACCTTACACAGTGTTAGAGTGGAACGCACAGGGCCGGCGAGGAAGTGGTAGGCCGAAAAATACTTGGCGCAGAACTGTCACAAGCAAAAGAAGGAAATCTTTTAACGAAGCAATAACTCGGCAGCGCAATATCTGGAAAGCATTTGTAAATTCTATAATATAAATTTGACGTACTTACTCAGATGACTTATAATTACTGAAAGCATGTGTCATTTAAAATTATAGTTTAATAACTATAATTTTGCCCCGCTCTCAATTAACTTTAGGCATCCTTGACAAAACTCAAGATTAAATCAAAACAATTCTAGATACCTTGAATTAAATTGAATCCGATTTTAATAAGGACATATTGAATATGTTCCTATTAATTGAATATGAATTATGTGATACTTAGGCAAAGTTTGAGCTATACAGTGAAAAAAATTTCCAGGTACTAGGAGCGAGAGTTTTTAACAGGTACAAAAATCTGCAGTCAGACATTATTAGAATTCAAATTAGTGTCTGATTATATATTTTTGCCGTTTTTGGTCATAGCTCTTGACAAATAAATCAACTGTTTTTAATAAAGCTCTTCCGTAATAATGCTAGGGTTTAGGACACCCTTTTCAGCACACATAACACCATGCAGTATCTTGAGATCATATATATTCTACTTTTTTGTCGATTTGGATTGCTTTGATATATGTTTTGTTTCACCACAGATTATGGTAGTAGATCCACATTTCACAACAACAGCACCAAATCGTTACAAAAAATCAAATTTTTTTAATATTAACATCTTTGAATGGCAAACTCACACTTCAACATCCATCTAGTAAACTCATGTGGTATCAATCCTTTTAATTTTGGATGTATTCCAACATATTTATACAATTGAAACTTAAATTGTTTTTGGGTTTGAAATACTTGTTGGCATCCACTCAAGGGTGACGTATTCTGACAACTGGATTATGTAGAAATTAGAATGGTGAAGAATGAACGGACCTCATCAGTGATCCGTATTTGTCCAGGATTACAGAAGAAGCGACTTCAAAAACTTGTAGATGCAGATTTTTCTGGTCTGTTTTATATAACTAAAGTGGGCTTGCCGATTCTTAATAGCATTATCTGAAATTACTAAAGGCTTCATTTTAGATAATAAAGAGAGATAAATATGGTAAGTGTAACTCGCATCTCAAACGGTAACACAATATGCTGTATATACTAACAATTTCGAATGTAAGTATTACTTGTTGTATCAGAAAGAGCTCTATAAACTTCAATCCTAAAATTTTTTTTGCCTAGTCAGGACATTTTTTCATATCTAAACCATCACCTTTGACGCATTAGGACCATTTAAAAAACTGGTTTTCTGATTTATTAATAATAAATATAAATTTTTACTGGTAGACGTTGATTACTAACTACAGTTTCCTTGATAAAAAAAAATTTAGAGAAGAACTATTTTTTGGCTTTACCAATAATTGTTTTACACAAAATAGATGACTTGGAGCACAACATAATAACTATGTTTGACTGAATATTACTGTTTAGAAACGTCAAAACATTTATCTCATTCAGGTATTACGTTGTACATTATGAGTGGAACCATTTATTCAATTTTGGGTTATTCAGAAACAGATTAGGCAAAGCTAATGTAGAGCAAAAGTTAAAAAAATTAAAAAATAACCTAACAAGTACTTGACATGGACTATTTCTTGGTTAAATGCTTAAACAGAGGGACTAGTAGTGAGAACATTTATAAGTAAAATGTATTTATTGGCCTGACTGTATAGATGCTTCGGATAATACCAACACGGTTGCCACTTGAAAATTTTTTTCTGTACCAAAATTGGTTTAAAAAGGTACCATTTCTGTAAAAAAAGGTCCAAAATTTTTCTATTGTCTTTTTTATAAGAAAATACAATTTATATAAAATGTACAAAAAATATAAAACAATACAATATCCACAATAAAGTTGGGTCGCCGAAAATGTACCATTTTTTGAACATGAGTACCAGAGTACCAAACGGAAAAAAAAGTACCAATTTTGGTACTAAAGTACCATAAGTGGCAACCGTGAATACCAAGTATTCCGATAGTCTCATTTACTATTCGAAATCAAACTCTTGTCATAAAACATAACAGTTTCTAAATAAAAATTACCCTTAAATAATTTCTAATACAAATTAGAAATAATCTCTGTTTCTCTAAAGAGACTATAGATTTCGATGGTATAAAAAAATCGTTAAACAGAAGTGCAGAAAAAACCAGAAATATTTTGTATATCCAATTCTGTTAAAATTTTAAAAAAGAGTGACTTACAAAATAAATGATAATAAAAAAAGTAAAACGTATTGTTTTCTTAACATACTGTGTTTCTAAGCCAACAAATAAACCCATAATGTCGAAATGCAACTCTTAAACATAGAAAATACATCTTTAAAAAGCAGAAGCTCAAATTTCATATTAAAAAAATAGTACAATGACGCAATACATTATGTTGACTTCATACAATTTAAGTACTTAAAAGTAAATGAGAATTATAATTTATATATATAATTTACATACATAGTTTATATATATAGTAAAATCTCTCTACAACGAAGTTGTTGGTGACTACAAAAAACTTCGTTTCATAGAGGTCTTCGTTATAGAGAGGTTGAACAAAATCGTTAATTGTATATTGGTAAGCCTATAATTTTAGTTTGTTTAGACATTTGTACTTTTTCCTTATTAAGGAACTCTTCCAAATCTTCTAACAAGTTAATAACTTGCATACAAAGAAGTTTCTCATAAGTTACAACGTATTAGTTGAGTGTTTAACTTGCATTTGAATAAATTCGTTATAGAGCGCTTTTTTTGTATGTAAAAATTTGTTTGCGTGCCTGAAAAAACTTCTTTATAGAGAGGAATTCGCTATAGAGAGGTTCAAATATATGAAAATCACTGTGTCTTCAACAAAACTTCGTTATAGAGAGGAATTCATTATAGGAAGGTTTCCTATAGACAGGTTTGACTGTATATGTATATATGTATATATATATATATAAATTATAATTCTCATCTACTTTATTACGCTTGATGTGTAAATCGATCTCTATTTATTATCCAAACGTGTTCTTATTTTTATATAATATTTGATTTCTGGTTTGCTTCTTACCAGTTCAGATGAATTAACTTAGCTGGTAACGTTATATAACTAAGTTCAATCCTATAAAATGGAATTGATTTGGGTCAATTTGTAAATGTCAAAGTACAAAAATTTGACGTGAATTATAACACAAAATGAAAGCTGTGGAGCTGTAGACATTATAAAATGTACTTTAGATACAAATCGTAAAAATATACGACAACTGATTCCTGAATCAACTTAGCTGCATGTTAACATTTTATAGTCTGGAAATAAAACAATTAATTAATAATTCAAGCGTTTTTCATCTAACTTTCATTTACTACTCATCTGAAAAGGAGTAAATAAATTTAAAGTAAAAGTTTTAATTTATACATAATAATCGAATTTTTATTATTAATAAAATTATCACTCTTTTAATTTTTGAATTTTGTAATGGTATTCATTATTAATATTATTATTTTTGTTAAATATATTTTATTAAAATTATTCTTTAAATTATATCGCAGACTTACAAGCTAGTTCTGGCAAATAAAATTAAAAATCTTTCGAAAGTATTTTTAAAATATAGAACGAAATACTAAATGAAAGTTATTTTTTGTTGGCTATTCTGGCACAAAAGTCTTTCGAAAAAAGTTTAATCATTTGTTATTCGTGGTAGTTTAGTTCTATTTCTTTCGTGGTGAAATCAAAAACAGATGTTATTCGCTGAGCATTTGTATGCTTGATGAGTTGTAAAAAATAGTCATGGTTAATCGCTTCTAATTTGACAGGAACGAGTTTTAAGCCTAACACTTGCAGTCCAACAAATTATATACGGACCAGACACTAATTAATAATTCAAAAACTTCATAGAACTACGGGTTTGACTCAGTTGGCTGATGAACGCCAACGTCAATTCCTCGTACTTGCAGTCGCAAAAATTATTTACGAATAATTAAATACAAGAAATAATTCCAAGACCATTGATGATGGGTATTTGCAATACTCGAAACAGCCAAAAATTCAATTAAGTAAAATAATATTAAAAAAAAATATTTGTTGTTGCAGTTCACTAATTTTTGAAACCTCTCTATTAATTAATTATTAGTTTCTATTTTATTTTTATTTATCTTATATTATATAAAAAGGAGTTTATACACGAAAGACGCAAACAAAATCTTAGTTTACAATCAAAAGATTTGATTAATAGCAGATCTTTCATTTGGTTTTCAGAAACCCTGAAAAGAGCTTGAAGTCTGACGAAAGACTGGTATCAGAATATGAATAATTATTCAAATGATGTTTCGCAAGATTTTTGCGTGTGGTGACCTTATAGATCGTTGTCAGAATTGCCCTGTGAATAAGATGTGCATTGGTTTCATTTATATATACTGTTTTTGATTTCACCACGAAAGAAATAGAACAAAACAGCTTTTCATCACGAATTACAAATGATTAAACTATTTTCAAAAGACTTTTGTGCCAAAAATCTTTCAAACAGTCTTTCGTTCTATATTTTAAAAATTCTTTTGAAAGACTTTTCACTTTATTTGCAGAATTAACTTGTAAATCTGCAATATAATTTAAATAATAATTTTAATGCATATATGGAATATGCAAGTAAGTCTACATTTTGAAATCGACAGGATTTATTTCTGGATACTTAGAGACAAAAAATATTACTAAAGTTAATTGATGACGAATAATGGGCAGTATCAGAAAGTTTTGTAATCTGCTCAAAAAATTTGTTGATTAAAAATTATAATTTTCAATATATAAAAATTTTTGAAGATAAATTTCCTTTTTTTAGAGCAAAAAACTTTTCAATAAAACGTGGAAGTACTTTAAATCGAAATCTGTAGTACAAAATTTCATCATTAATTTTATGTTTATCTCCCGCAGAATTTTAAATTGATTTTTAATGATAATTTGCTAAATAAATAAGTTGTGCTAAAACTTGTTAACTTATATCCAAACGTCTAAATCCATAATTAAAGTGAACACATAAAAGAATTAATAGCTTCTTCCAGTTGCATTTTGAGCTGTACGTGGTTTTCATACTTAATAGAAACTCATAATTTCTTCCAATGCACATTATGTGATAAATTTTTTTTTTTGAAGTTATAGCAAACTTTACTCTAACAGAACGTAGAAGAAAACTATAAGATGTTGATACACGCAAGCTATATACGACACGTATTCTTATCGTTCTTATCCTTTTAGTTTTAACCTCAGCTCTTGGCACTAAAAAGCTTTAAAGTTTTTCTTTTAAGCGCAGAATATTTTATGCAGATATCTTTAGTGTCTTAAACGTGAAATTTGTGTTGTCTGATGTAAGCAAAATCCTCTGATGGAAATTACTTGAGAGTACTCATTTCGAGGTGTGAGTTTCACATGCATACTATATAAGTTGGTATGTTGACATTTCATTTACCCAAGTAATAGCTGCCAGATATTTGAGTTTTAGTGCTGTGACTGACAGCAAATCTGCATTTTGCTGTACTTATACGTCCAAGAGTTCTGTCCGTCTACGTTGCTCCAGCACATGTATTTTATTACTTGTAAATATTGCAGATTTCTATCTGTGCGCACTACAAATAGCTAGATCCATTCCAAAATTCGTGTGCCACACACATAAGTGCAAATCACAGATTTCTCTTCGTATACATCTTATCTCATCCCATTATATTTTATTATTACATTTTTATGTTTATATTTTGTGAATTTAAGACATTTCCTGACACGTAGCAAAGCAATAAAAATATTTTATTCGCATTTCTTGAATTTTGTTGTTGAGCTATGCAAAAAGTATTTATCTATTCGGATTTTGCGCTTATTGCTTTTCCTCAGAACAGTACTGAGAACTGAAAAGAACCGAAAAAAACTGAAAATTCTGAAAATCAAACAATTTGTGAACAATAAACGAAATCTTTTGCTAAAACGCTTACACTTATTGACAGTTAAAAGTCAATAAAGTGAAGCGATTCCTAAATTTTATTGTTAATAATGCGCTATTATATAATTTAAAAAGATTTTCAACAAAAGATTTTATTTACCATTCTCTAGCAATCAAATATTCCTCAATTTATTATGGTCTGTAATATTCCCACCAAGAGAAAATGCGAAAAAAAATCACATTTCCTTTTTAAAATAAATATAAAAAAAATATTCTTTTTTCTAGAAGGATGTTAATAAATTATTTTTCTTGGAATGTCAATTTATTGTTATATTTTTAGTTATTTTACTTCGATTTTTAACAGCAGTTATATGTAGTTTTAAAGGACTGCATAGCCAAAATTAATAAACAATAAAAAAATCTATATTGCACACAAGGATTATTATGTTTCCTATAAAAATCAATGACTTTCAAACAAATTATGAGCCTTAACGAATCTAAATATGATTTTTGGAGAAGATCTTACAACTGAATAAGATCATCTAGCAGTTATTTAATATAGCTGGTGTGAATCACTTTCTTTCTTACCCTTATAACTACAGCAAGATTGATGCAATAGAAATATTCCTCATTACTTTAACTACCAGGTGTACCGGTATGAAGTGAGCGTAAAGATACAAATGTTCCGACAGGGAAAAATGTCGAATTTTGTACCAGAAAGTGATGATTTGCGGAAAGCATTAATTTTTTGTTTTCATTTGAAGAAAAGTTGTGCAGAGTCGCATCGAATGCTTGTCGAGGCATATGGTGATCATGCTCTATCAGAAGCAACATGCAAAAGATGGTTTCAACGGTTCAGAAATAATGATTTTGATGTGAGAAATGAAGAACGTGGAAGACCGCCAAAAAAGTTTGAAGACGCCGAATTGCAGACGATATTGGATGGAGATGACACTTTGGGTCAAAAGCAAATTGCAGAAATGTTAAATGTTGCACAACAAACAATTTCTGACCGTTTAAAAGCTATGGGAAAGATCCAAAAGTGTGGAAAATGGGTGCCACATGAATTGAATGAAAGACAGATGGAAAACCGAAAAAACACTTGTGAAATTTTGAACCATGCATTGATCGAGAAACGACCAGAATCGGCCATAAGACACGGCAAGGTAAGTCTGCTCCATGACAATGCACCTGCACACAAAGCAAAACGGGTTCAGGATGCAATCAAAACACTTGGCTTGGAGCTGCTACCCCACCCGCCGTATTCAGCAGACTTGGTTCCTTCCGACTACCATTTGTTTTCATCGATGGGACACGCATTGGCTGAGCAGCACTTTGATTCTTACGAGGAGGTCGAAAATTGGGTGTCTGGTTGGTTTGCTTGAAAAGACGAACAATTTTTTTGGCGTGGTATCCACAAATTGCTAGAAAGGTGGTCAAAATGTGTAGAAAGCAATGGCTAATACTTTGAATAAAATATTTTTTACTTTCCTATTAATAATTAGTGTTTTATTTTCACCAAAAACCGCTCATTTCATACCGGTACTGCATCTTTATGCAGTATCTGCATCTTTATTGGACTAGCCGTTGGAGTTTTTGTATAATTTCATCATCATTGTATCATCCCATTCTACATATCATTCATTTAGTCTTCATAGGTACAGTCCTAACTTAAGTAACCTACAATTTGGACTTATAGCACAGTACCATGTAAAAATAAGCATGGACTTAGATCAACTGGAACTTTGTAATGCTGGTCTTTTAACTATAAAATTATGGTAGCACGTTTCATTTATTATTATAATTATGGTAATCACAAAAGTGATGTAATATGATACCATTATAGAAGGAACTGCCTACATAAAATCCTATAATAAAACAATCTGGATCCAAAACCAATTTAAAGACTTAGTCTTACATAAGAAACATGATAAAGAGTTAACTCTTTAGTGTAAAACAAATATTCCATTCTTTCACTTATGCTCTTATGCTGACAAATTTTGGAATTATCATGTAGTCTCGTTACCTCCATACATATCAATGGTCTGTATGAATGGACGTCTGCAGATTTACACAACTTCTTATTAAACCACTTAAGAGAATGCTTCTTTGTTTGTCGTCTATTTCAAGCCAAAATTGTCTTAACATGTGGCTACTTTCTTCTGTTTGCCAATCAGTGTATATTTTTGAAAAAATAAAACCGATATACCAATCACAGATGTTGCGTTATTCAAAACGATTGCATCATATCTAGTCAAAATATATGCCCTATAACATCGTCAATACCAAAGTTTTCAAAAGGCATATCAGCAGGCCTTACGTGAAAATCATTTAAAGATGAGCGGTACAACACCAATGATTTTGAGAGAGATCCTTACTTATATCATTCAAAGACGAGTAGTACAACACTAGGGATTTTGACATCATCACTAGACTTTTAAATAATTTGATAGCAACTTGATTATGCATAAATAAAAAAGTTTTGTAGTATTGTAGTATTTCTTATGCTAGAATTATAGTAATCTTTGAAACAGCTTAGACGGTAAGGTGTAATTTGATATTCTGTAGCAATATTTATATATACCCGGACAGTCAAGTTGCCACCAAATCACTCACTTAGTTATAGCTATCCATAATACAAATAAGAAGGCAAGGAATCCTTTTTTTTAACATGAAAATTTCTCTAATCAACTGAGAGTCTGAAGCTAAGTGATGGATTTAGTAGCAACGTGGATATCCATTATTTTAATTCTCTATGTTAACATTTTCAATACAAATTATTTAAGATCTCTTGGGCGTAATGCAGCAAGAGTTTGGCTATCCGTAAGTAAATAAACATTGATTTACTTTGTCGTATCATACCTTACCATTTCAGCATGGGTGCCTTTAACTTTAGCAAGGAAACGAATATAATATTTGAGTAGTCTGAACCACAGTAGCTGAGTTGATACTGGGGTTGGCTATTCGCTAATATAAAGACGCTGTTTAACAATATTGTATACCACCTTACACCACGTCAAACTTTTTATAGAGGGCTTTAAATTTAGCATGGAAAGTTCAGGCTTCAGAACTCTACATTAGTTCGAAAGTCTTGAGCTGAAAGAGCAATTAAGAAGCTTGTATTTTTCCTCATATGAACGAATACCGAAAATATTATGTCAAACTCATTTTAGTTCCATAGACAAGTAGCAGTTAAAACATCATTACGTCCTTTGGAGAGGTTTTGCCTAATTCCGTTATAAATGAATAGGCAGTTGATAAGTCTTAGTCTGTCTAGACTATCACTGAGATACAGACTTGGTTCTGCTGTTTCCTTTTCTTCGTAACAAAGTCTGCAGCTATTCTCTCTTGTAATACCTAGGTTCGATGAATGCTTTTTTATACCAAAGTGTCCAGTGAGAAATCCTGTGACAAGTCGTATGCTATTTCTGTTTAGCATTAAAAGCTTCCTTGGTCTGGCATTTGATCGATTTGGCGTGAATTCTTTAGCTTTCCTGCAAGCAATTGTATTAACCCAATTAGTCCGAGCTGCCCTTTCCAATCATTCATTAATTTTAAGTTTGGAAAAGTTTCATGTAGGACCGCAAATTGGTTGTGGCCCAATATAATATGAGGCTGACTGTTTCCTCTTTGAGTTCCATTTTCACGCAACAGTGGAAAGAGTTTGTATTGCATTTCTTTTCAAAACTGTAGTTAAGTTAATATAAATAATATATATGCTGCTTAGTTAGTGACTGCTAGTTATATAACTGCTGCTTAGTTAGTGAGAGACCTCGATTTTGAAACTTTAATATTGTGTTAAACTTAAGTTTAACCGCCGACATGTTAGTAAGGATTGCAGATGAGTGGGTTTTACTTTGGTTATTATTATTACTGCGACCTGAAAGATCTATTGTGCCCCTTACTCGGGTTAGAGTGTTTTTCCAAGTCCGATTTCTTTAATGAACGACAGTATACAGCCTACCTTTCCTAGTCTTGAATCTTTATGTTCCATGAAATACCCTCTTAGGCATTTCTTCCGCTTGTGCATCAGTGCCGGGCACTCCCCAAGCACGTGGTATGCAATTTCTCTTTCTTCTCTATAGTATCTGCAGTCTGAGTTGGATTGAACTCCTAACTTCGACAGGTGATTATTCATTCTACAGTGACCGGTCAATAATCTCGTAATAATTCTTAGGTTGTTGTAACTTTTGTTATATTGTGCCTTAATTTATTGATTATTGAACATTGTTATCTCATATTTCGTTCATTCTTGAAATTTTAAAATCAAAACAAAAATTTAATTTGTTATTGAGTGAAATACTTAATGGCACACAATAAACATAAATCGCTTATAAGTACTAAATAAAATATTGTTAGAGCAAAACGATTGCACACATTGAGTTTCCTAACCATCATTTCCTAAGTGTCATTTCCAGTAACTCGAAACGTTCTTCACAAAGGCGATGTTAAACGATTTTGGATTGTGTGCTTGCTTTCATAAGTAACTCAAGTATAAATAAAAATACTTAATTTAAGGAAACAAACTTCCTGCGAGTGCAGTTCATGTACACCAAAGCACATATGAGTCTGTCTGCAGTTGGATTTTTTTATGAAAACAGTTGGTATTTCTACAAAAAAAAAACAAAAACAAAAAAAGAAAAAAACTTTCTTTTTTATATTTTACTGCAATAATATATTTTACAATTGTGAAATTTATTTTCTTTTCTATATAAAAATACATTAGGTTTTATGCTTCAGAAATTCAGAAATTGCAAATAAAACAAAGTTTTATACTTAAATGCAAGAACTAAAATGACTGTTGTAAAATAATACACTTTTATGGGTCCTATTGCAGTGAAGTATTTTTAAGTAATTTTAAATTACATTTTAAATTTGGCAGCTATAAATCATTTGCACATATTTTCAATTTAATTATACTTGATATCGCACTTGAATCACAAAAGCACTAAGTATCTCGCAGACACATTTAACATTTCTAAGCAATTTAGTTAAATTCTAAAATGTCAAACAATCACAAAGTTAATATTATCGTATTTTATTCGCTTCTTTCGATTTGAAAATATGCTTACAGGACATTGATTACGATGGCTTTCGTTACTTTCTGGATGCCTTTCTCGATTGTGAAACCCCAGCAGATTTGGTTAAACATTTATTTGTGTCCTTTCTCAAGCCCAATGTCACGCAATCACAATTGCATGGTAAGGCACTCAATCAAATGGCGGCCATTAGCAGCACGACTGCCTGCGCCCCAGTCACCTCCCACACAAAGGGTAAGTATTTTAGCAGCGACAAATATAAAAAATTGCCGTAAGTATAAAAATAATTCGAGTCACTGGTATGCATATAAAACATTTGTAAAAAATTCATTTATCAGCGCCGCTAAGGCAACGTATGTTTTATTGTATTCCATGTCCCATTCATTTGTTTCCTTTATCTAAGCTTGTGCCTTTTTTTTTATTGGAACAGGCTCTATACCCAACATTAATAGCATTTCGGAAATTACGCCAAGCCTGCCGCAAAGTGAACCACGCAATTCTTTTGTAGATAAAATTCATGGCATAACTGATAAATTGCATTCGTTAGGTGGTCACCTCACTCATGATCCAAGCAAAACGGGTAAGCATTGACGGCTAACAATGTTACTCATACGTTAGCTTTAAATACTTTTAATTTCCGCACAATTCCAAATTAATCACATTTCAAATGCATTTCAGGCAGTGTACATCCTATGGTAACAGTGACACCTAGTCCTTTGGCTGGTGGTCCTAGCATATTTCAAACAACAACGACAGCCCATCGTTCCATTGACTCCAGCCCATCGCATTCTCAAACAAATCATTCGCAAATGTCACGCAACTCATCCAAGAAGAGCAACAACTCAGTTAACTGCAAAATTGATGGTAAGTGCACATACTATATGAAATTTGTTAGTCCTGCCAAATGCATAACATGTCAACTGCAGCATACCATATGAGCTCAGAAATTACGGGCTCGTGTCGAGAGATGTGACGACATTTGCTTCAAAATTCAAACTAATTACAGCTTGTCTGATGTGGTGCAATTTGTAGTTACGATAACATTTGATTGCTGCAAATTAAAAGCTTCATCCACATAATCCAGCATTATTTGTATCTGACAGACGAGCACTGTTTCGAATGATATGGATGCCAATATACATATTCTACTAGCACCGGCGGCAGCGGCATTCAATTCGAGTTGCGGTTTGGCTTGAATTTGCTAAGCTTTTATTTTAAATTTTATTGACTGCAGCTACGCTGGGACTTATTTGTATGAAATTAGGTTTATTAAGTCAACGTCATAGCACTGCAAATATAAAGTAATTTTGTTCTATTTCAACCCTACACCAGAGGCTATTTTAATGAAATTGGCAGAGGTGCATCCTCTAGTTACCATAATTAAATTCCATTCTTCATGAAGCATGACTATGATTCCATAAAATTTATGAATAGTTGTCCAGAACTATATCATCAGTTTTCTAAAATTGGAGAAGTTTTTTTTTTGTGAAGAGAATAAAAGCTGTTATTTACAGTACTTGGTACATATTGAACCTAATCCTTGCATTTAGGATTGATAATATGTGAATGCTGTACTGCGAGTAATACATTTTAGTTAATTATTTGTAAATATGACTACAATTATATTAGCTTATTCAATACATTGAATACAATTTATAGTAAAATTAATAATGCTACTTAATTTATGATTTGATAAGTTGTTATTATTCAAAGGCGACTGAAAAATTTGGAAGAACAATACTATATTTATAATTTCCAAAGTCTTACTTTAATCTTATAAATTCATAACTTGAATTTAGATAATGGTACTTGATAATTAAAAATAATTAAAAAAATTTGTAGTTGCTATTCGTAGAGTTTTAATTATCTTCATCTTTGTTAAAACAGTCTAAGAATCTAAAAAGAATCTAAGCTAGTGGAAGAATCTAAGCTAGCATGGAAGGGTTCCACTTTCATCAATTTGTTGGTTTTTCTGTCTCTAGCTACTGATGTCTATTTTTTGTAGTCACTCTTGATTTCATGTAAAAATTTGTGTTAAGTTGAAAAAAAATAAACGAGCTTTAGAGATCTCATTTTTCAGTTAGTATTGTACTTAAATCATCACAGCTTAAATTTTGAATAACTGAAACATAAATTAGACTAATTCTTCGTAAGTCCTTAAATAAGTCATTACACAAACCTCATTTTATTTTTCCGTCTCTGTTGACGTGGTTATGGAAACTGTTAATTTTTTTCCTTTATAATAAAGAATGACTTGGCCACAGCTAAGTTTCTTATAATACATAATGTTTCCAATCCAGTTCTAAGTTCAATTTTTTGGTTGGACAACACCTGAGTTATTCTGTGTTAAATCACAAACCTCAACCTCTTAATTAATAACACATCACACTTTTTTAATCTTTTACTTCTTTCCTTATCTATTGAGTCTCATCATCACTTAGCTGTGGAAAGTACTAAACTGTCTTTACTCTTTGATGAAGTAGCTGGAAGATCTAATCATCTTAAACTAGTTATAAAATTCTTTGCTTGCTCTTACTAATCATAATTTTTAAGTATTACTGAAAAATGCCATCTAGATGACAGTAAATTTAATTGTAATAAATAATATATTTACCATATAAAAGGTTTCTGGTCTTGATCTTTGATGAAGTGGCAAGATGATCTAATAATTTTAAACTAGTTATAAAATCCGTTCCTTTTTCTAACTACGCATTATTTTTAAATATTTTTGGGAAATGTCATCTATAGATTAATCGTAGAAGCTTTAATAATAATTTATTATTTTTAAATATTTATTATTATTTATTTAATAATAATTTATTATTTATATATAAATTCCTGTTCTTGCTCTTTGGTGAAGTGGTAGGAGATTCTTCATATATTAAATTAATTATAATATCGATTGATTGCCCTCATTTAGCATTTTTCTTAAATTTAGGTAATTTAATAAAATGTCATCTATAAATTAATTGCAAAAATGTTAATTATAATTTATTATTAATTTCTATAAGGTTCATTTCTGCAGAGTCAAGACAGTGAATAGTGTTCTTGCAGCAAAAAATCGTGTTCACTATAAACCATTTCTCTTGAGAGATGTCTGATTATCTTATCTGTGCGATAGGTTGCAGCATTCTTACAGTGTAATTAACTTATTTATTCTATTTATATCATTTACTATGTTCAGACATCAGACACCTTAATTTCGCAAAAATCTTAATTTCGTCTTCGTTTCAGCGATATTAAGTTGTTTTTTCCATACATAATTCAGTTTTAAGGTTAGAACGAAATTAAGGAAAATGGCCTTAATTTCGTTAAAACAAAGACTGAAATTAAGAGAAATTTCGATTTCAACTATGCGTAATATAAATTTTAAACAAAGATAAAGATGAAATTAAGTAAAGTGACATTTTTTTAAATAAATTTCAGTGACAGTTTTAATAAAACGGGGAAAATATTTTGAAGGTAGTGCAAATTTTTAAATTTGAATTTAGAAAAAGAAATGTAACTGATATTCATTTAAAATAGAGTGAAAAATAATAAATCACAAACCTGAAATCCACTAAAGCTAATAAAACTATTGAATGCCATTATTTTTTAGTTATAATAATCAACTCTTAAAATTTCCCAGATACAAATGGTGTTTGGGGCATGTAATTTGTAATATTCGATTTGTAAATAAAAAACAAATGATTTCCTTAATTTGTGGCAGTATGAACACTTTCGAAATTAACTTAATTTCATTTTCACGAAATTAAGATAATTTGAATGTCTGAACATGGGATTTATTTGTTTGCGTATTCAATTATAGAAACTCTATTTATCAATTTATACTACTCATTGTTTATTTTATTCTGTATGTCCTACCTATTTTGATCTCTCAAAGGGTCCAAAGTCTTCTGCATTATTATCGTCTTAATATTCTTAATTAAAATATAATTTATATGTATGAAACCAATTGAAGTAATAATCAAATAATTGGTCCAAACCCATTCTAATAATATCCTAATCTCCTAATATTTATATAATCATCATCCTAATAATTTTTATTAAAACTTAATTTATATGTAAAAAACCAATTAAATTAATTACAAAATAATTTCAATAAAATTGAATTTATGTATTTACACATGAAAAATTGATGAACTCATCTTTTGTTAAAATAAATCTGCTTTAAATGCATTTTCAGTTTATTTAATAAATTAAAATTATTGAAATTGTGTGCGAAACTTGAAAGATGAAAATAAAAATTTTTACTCAAGTAAACATGAAAACAAATAAACCATCAAGAAACTTAGTTGATTTGTGACCATAAATTTCAATTTACATAAATAAACTTAAAATATGTGCAAGAGTACGTAAGCTGAAGCGGAAATACTAGCGCCATGATACAATAATTCCACATCCTGTTTTAAAATAAAAGAAAAATATACAAAACGTAAAAACATAGAAAACAAGAAATATTTTATTCCTTAGTTCCGCTGCATTTGAGATTGCAGCAGTGACAGCAGTGCAACCAATACAAAAAAAAAACAAAAAAAGAAATAGTTACTGACTACAAATTGCTTCTTGCGCTATGTCGCTTCTGAGACAAGGAAACTGGAATCTCTTCATGCTGCCAGATGATTCTGAAACTGTCACTATTTCTACTGTGTAGCACAGAAGTGCGTCGTACTGTGTGCAATAATGCAGTATGCAACTTGCATGCAATGTATGCGCATATAAATTTGATAAAATTCAATTTAATGATGCAAAAATTTTTGTTTCTATTTATTTTCCAGGGAGAACTTAGGGAAAAAAATTACAACAGAAAAAAGAATTATTATTGCAGCATATTTTAACACAGCTTCGAAATTTCTTTAGTTATTTAAACTAAAACGCATTTGAGGGCATTAATAAAATTTTTGAAATTCTCGTGTTGGAATTTGTTCGCACACAGAATGCTAAGCAGAACATTGAAGATAACCGACGCCAACAGTTGAGGACGTGCCTAATTTTTTGAAATTTTGATATATTTCGTGTACACAAATAAACAAAGTAAAAAAAAATAGAATAAATTTTTACGAGTTGCCATTATTTATAAATGAAACTAACTGCAAATATGTTCCACATTTGCGTTTACTCTAGCGATAAAAAAGGAAACAGGCAAACTAGAGCAAATGAAGTAGGCCATTAAGTCGGGCAGATATTCACATTCCGCTGGCCTTTAAAGTTGAAAGTATAATTTGGTCTCTAATTTAAATGCCAAACAAATATAAATTCAATATAAAAGCCTGTAAATTTAAAATCAAACAACAACAACAACAACAATACTCCCGAATTGTATGAGATAAGAGCTTTATGCAATGCAAGCAATTAAAATAACATCCGTGTAATTTTTCAAACCGTTTAATGCGCCTGAAGGTATGCAATGAAATTTGAAAAATTGCATTCTATTCACGTTATTGAACAAAATTTACATTTTGATTTAAATAAATTCGACTTTAGAAACATTTTAAATAAATTTATTTGCAATTTAGCACGAAATTTTAGCACTCAAAACAAATTGGGACAAATTTAAGAATTTTCAAGTATAATTCTTCCAATCATTTTAATACCCACATCTAACGGATACAGCTTATATCAATTAGAGAGGAGTTGGTATAAATACTTAAACATTTGGAATATGTATGAAATGTAATCGACTTAGCACAATTCCACAGTATACGTAATTGAAATACGTAATCATTTAGATGCCATTCGGAATGGAATTGAATTATTAACAATTCTTCCATTCCATTTATAAAGAACACTGGAGTGAATTTAAAGAAGTGTGTCCTACACAATTTTTATAATTGTATACTATATGGAACTATAATGGTACTATATGGAACTATAAAATAAATATATGATAACAAAATTTTTGGAAATATACGTAAATAACAAAAATATGTGTTAGTTTTACATACTAATTAAAAGTACCTCGTTACAATTTCATTTACGGAAACAATTTGAGTCACCACTTAACAATGTTTTTCTGGATCTAAAATATTTAATTGTGAAATATTGAGACGGAATATAATAATAGATACGTCGTGACATCTAGTAAATAAGCCCTGGCAACTTATTCAGAGCCCCCTTGAAATAGTTTACAAATCATTATATATTCCATAATGTTTATATAAAATAATTTGTAATGAAATGTTATTAGTCTGCAAGATTCTAACACTTAATGTTAGGCTGTAATTTAAAGCGATTTAAAAAAGACATATTGTTAAATAAAAAAAATTAAGAAATTATTGAAGTTTTCAAAAAATAGTGAACTACAATAACAAAGATTCATTTTTATATTGTTTTAATTAATTAAGTTTTTGGCTGACCATACAAATGTTTTGAATATTGTCAAGTACCCATCATCAGTGGTCTTGGAAATAATTATTGTATTTAATTATTCGTAAATACTTGCAGACCAGGTATCGAACTCATGCCCTGCCAAATTTAAAACTCAGAGTCAGCGCACCTCAACCAGCTGACCAAAAGCCGATCGGTAAATATTAAAATGATGTAATTAGTTTTTAGTAAGAAATTAGTAAAACTTTGTAAAACAAATAAAAAATTAGTAAAGAAAATTACAGCTACCTATAGTAGTTCAATTTTAAGCGATGAAAAAAATTAAATAACTGAACATAAATATTTGTGGATTAAATTAGATAATACTGGTATGGTGATCCTAAGAATCCATTTAGATCTATTATATCATTGTAATATCATTTAAGAATTCAGAAGTTTAAAAATTATCTTGACCCTTTGACAGAAAATCAAATGCTCTTTAGAGAGATAGACAAGATAGAAGTCAACATCGGTCAATATACGCTCTTTAGAGAGATAGACAAGATAGAAGTCAACATCGGTTAATATACGATTATCTGCTGCTTAAAAATTGCTCTTTCATTCTAGTAAACCGTGAAGCATATATCCACATTTTCAAATATTATTGTCAGACAATTAATTTTTCAATGAAGCTGTTTTTATAGAATGTCGGATAAATATCAAACCTATAAAAAAATATTCTTGGTTTATCTAAGTTATACGGTGCCTGAAATTACACCACAAATAGTAAAACATGAAATGTAATAATGAGTGTCACTGGACTATACTAAACTTTTAAATTTTATTTTAAAAGCATATATTTTTTATATATAACTCCATAAACTTCACTACTTTATGAAAGATTTAACCTTTTCTTGAGTGAAGTGACTATTTTATAGTAAAAAGCTTTTTAGCAGTTTATGATAACATTTTCCTTATAGATCATATAATACACCACATAATAATTTAAAAAATTTCAGTGCGCAAAAGTTTACTAAGATCACAAAATAGTTATTTTTCTTTAATCTTCGTATTAAAAAAATAACTCAGTATTCTATGTCCCTTTGTAGCAGTAAACTGATTTGCTTTTCAACATAAAAAATATCTCCTTTTTTGAAGAAAATAAAAAGTTAAAGTAAATAAATAAACTCCAGAAGTGTTCTATTAAATCTGCAAGGATTTTACTTCTTTCAAGCTCAGTTGTTTTGAAGTCATGCAGATAATGCACGTATTTAATTAATTTTGCTTAATATAAAATTAATTGTAAATTTAATTTAAAAATGGGAATGGTATTTTACAAAGGAATTTTGTTGTCTTCACAAAACTGGGTAAATAAAGTGATTACTCAGTAAATTTATTATTCCGGATTAATTCAAAATTCTTAAATGTGAACAGTTATGAACATTTAAACAGTAAATAAAGGATAGATTCAACGTTATTAGATTAAAACATAAAGTTTAAAATTTTTGTTTAAAGAAAAATATTTTTACAAGACAAAAAATATATCGTGTTATCTTAAAAGATATATCCAAATCCTTAATTGATATTTATGTACTAATTTTTATATACAGGGTGACTGACAAAAATTGCAACAAACTGCGCACCGAATTATCTGTCAAACTAATAATGAAAGAAAGCTTAAAATTAATTCATTTGACAGTTCATTGTCTTGTTTACAAGCGTACAAAGGAATTTTGATATACATATTTTTATATATATTTATTTATATAGCATTAAAATTTAACAATTAAAAATAAAAATATAATTAATTAATTCAATTATTCTACGGCTCATAAATGATTTCGTTCTAACATAAACAAAGCAAGTAAATTTGTTAATAAAACTTTCACAGTAAATTAACAAAACTTTAGAAAAATTTATGAACATAAAAGTCAAGTCGGCCTTGGGTCAGTTGCTTAAGTTGCGCTGACTCTGAGCTTCAAATTTGGCAGGACACTAATTCGTTTCTTGGTACTTACAGTCTCAATCAATTATTTATGAACAATTGAATACAAGAATTATTTCCAAGACCACTGATGATAGGCATTTGGCAATTCTCGAAACAGCTGTATGGTCAGCCAAAAATTTAATTAATTAAAAAATAATATAAAAACAATTTTTGTTATTGTAGCTCACTACTATGCGAAACTTCTTCATATATATTTATTATTTTATTATAAAAATATTATTAGCCTCTAAATTAAGAAAGTACAATACAAATAAATACATAAAAAAATTTATAAACTTACAAATCAGCAAATTTAAATCCGATAATAATTTCTCTAAATTATCTTATATAAAACGCAACTGATTTGCATGAAGATCAAAAAACTCTTGCTAATATTCGACTTTACAGATATTATCTCCATTGGTGTAGACGTTGATGTATGTATTACTTTTAATTAAATTTACAGTATAATTATTTTAATAAACAATTGTAAGTAAACTACTTACTATTAAAACTTGTAGTAAACTACAACCATCCAACAATATTTTTAAAGGTTATATTCAGTAAAAATCTGTGTCTTATTTATTAATCAAAAATATTCAAAATATGTTAAAATTGGGAGCTTAATTTTTTGGCATAGTAATGCAACAAATTTAACTCAATGCATTTCCGATGCAAAATTCAAAATAAACTTTATCCGATTTATATGGAAAGCAATTTGAATGTCATGAAATTTTCATTCTTTCAAAAGGTTTTCAATGATATTGGACTTCCAATTTATATCGGATTTAATTCGGATAATACAAAATTTTCATTTTCCTACAAATTTTCCTTAAACGCCTATATCTTTTGCATATACAACATGATTTAATACTGACTCCATAATTTTTCACGATCTTTTATGTTTTATGCTTCCAATTCTTCAAACATTTCGTACTAATGAAGTTCTACCACTTCTTTAATATCAAATGATATCTTCTGGAAAGTCGAACTCGCTTAAAATAGACTCTTTGTAGACTCTTTGTATAACGAAAGATATAATGTTATATCCTTTTGTTGTTTCAAATGCATTTTACCTATATGCTAAATTCATTATTTAGAGAGAATTCATTTTGATATTATATATAAAAGTACTTGATGATTGTTCATTAGTCAGAAGAATCGTTATATTGAATATTTCTTGAACTACAAGTCTACTTTTAATTCTTGTTCTTGCTCTCACTAGACACCCTAAACTTTAACTGACTATGAGTGACTACCAATAGCATTTGTTTTGTGCCACAAAAACTATATTAAAAACCTATAACTATAGCAACGTCACCAGAAAATGTCAAAAGAAGCTTTTTGAAGCGTTTATTATTTTATTATTCACTCCCGTGCGTTCGCTGGGCCATATTGGGCCATAACGAACTTTTTCCAACTGTCACGGTTTTTTGCCAGTTTTAATTTCTCCAAAGGTTTTTCCGCTTGCTGGGATTTCTTTCTCTAGTGTTCGCTTCCACATTTGCTTGGGCCTACCAGGTCTTCTGCTTCCTTGAGGATTCCATGTTAACGCTTGTTTGCAGATTTCACTGTCAAAAGCGCAGCTGTAGATTTCACTGAATAATATGTTTATGGGTTTCCACCATTCTGCAAATTGTTCGACGATGATCCATCCGCCATTCTGCAAATTGTTCAACGATGATCCTGGGAGTGTTAATTTGGTCCACGCACGAACGATTTGGTCTGAAGCCTGCTGTTGTCTACGAATACTGTCTTCGAGTTTAATGTTGATGCGGGACAGAAGAATATAAGTTAATATTTTTGAAGGAATTGACAGTAACATAATGCCTCTATAATTTCGGCATTGACTCAAGTCACCTTTCTTTGGTAAT
>NC_051847.1:79261591-79275450 GCF_002237135.1 Teleopsis dalmanni | reverse complement strand
TGTTTATCAATTCATTAGACTAAGCAACTATTGACCTCACATCTGTATACCTCCCCGAGGAGCCTGTAACCATTCTGAGATTTGATTATTTATATATGATTTTAAATCTATAAAATTGTGTAATAAATATATATATTCAAATATATCAAATATTGAAAAAGTCTTTTTTAAAAAAGTTTTAAACCTACTTTTACCAAGATATACTTAAAACATTTTATTTCATTAAATATATAGGATCTCAAGTGACAATTTTGAAATATGAATTATTAAAAATTTATACGCTATGTCGATTTAGGTCCAAAATTTAGAGTTCTCATTTAAACAAAATAAAGTATTTAACTAAATTTTTCATAAAAAAAATCCATAAATGAAACCTATGTTATAATTGTTTTATTATTTATTTAAGTTAATAAATCAAAAATTTAATTAAAAATATAAAAAATTAAAAAGCCAAAAAAAGTTAATAAATCAAAATTTTAATTAAAAATATAAAAAATTGAAAAGTCAAAATTTCTCATATCGGCGAATACTTTTTCTCACTCGCTCGAAGGCACCTCACCCGGCTACAAAAGCTTGCACTAGACCTCTCCAACCTCGCAGGCGTCACACAAGCCTTGTGCCATAAACCTTCTCATTATCTCTCCCTTTATATCGATGAATGGAACTCTAATCTCTCCATCATCCCTCTCTTTAACCGCGGCTTTCGTAGCCCTAATCACAAAGTCTTACCCTCACATTTCCGCTCTAAGTCGAACAGCTTCACGAATTTCAAGTCTACCTTATTCATGCCTTATTCATGCTTTCTGACTTTAGATTAATCTAAAACAATAGGTTTTAAGCCTCTGGCTCTCATCTTTCTCCCTTGATTACTGGAATGAAGTTTCCACATTGCTGTGAAAATGTTCTTCATTCTTTCTTAAGAGATGATTTTAGTAGGTTCAAGTCTCACACTGTGGCTTTCGATGCTTTCCACAAAAAAAAACATAAATTACCAAAATATTAGTCAGATTATTAATTTATTTAATTTAATTTAATTTTATTTTTTTTTTTTGATATGTTTAAATTGTGAGAATTTGTTGATATTATTTTAGAGATAATATTATTGTATAAAATTTTTTTATTAAATTTTTTTTCAACCTGATAGAACAAAGAGGATGACGTATCGCTGTCCTGATAGTGACTCTCAAGAAGAGTCGAAATATAGAGTACAATAAAAATATATTCAACATTTAATTATTTAACAAGAACGGACCTACAGCCAGATTAAAAATATATAAAGAATCCATGATAATAAAATTGTATAAACTAATCTAAAATACACTATAAAAAAAAGTACTAAATTAATTAATAAAATATTTATAAAAATCTTTAAATAAAAGTATTTTTACACACATAATTCCAGTCTGAAAACCGATATATAAAAATAGTCATTTAGCTCATATTGCTAAATCGCATTTATTTTATAATTATAAGCGGCTATTATTTTGGTGATTTATTTATTAAGTGTTTATATTGTTTAAACTATTTACTGAGGAAGAAATATACAGTGCACCAACCACCAATAAAATTTTATTTTTGTGCAGTAATTGGTTATTGTTTAAAGTAGAAGAAAAATTTTGATAAGTGGTACAAAATACATATTTCTAGATACGGTTAACTCTGTTATCATATTAACTATATGTATATGCATACAATTATATGATTATTTTATAAATGCTCTGCTATAAAAATATTAAATTGTGTATTTATTACAAAATTTTATCTTAAATGTTTACCAATATATGTTGTTAAATATATACTTATGTGTATACTTCAAATACGTTATTATGTTTTTAAAAAACTGCCAATTATGTATATATATTTTTTAGAATTAATAATAAATTATTTTTAAAATATTTTTTACAAAATATATTCTTCAAATTATGACATTTATCCATAATTTATATATCAAAATTTTTAATTATTAATAATATATGGTATATAAATATTTTTAAATATATTCTAGACTATTGCTGCTTCAAAATTAATTCTTAAATAGAATAATATCTATATATGTTATGTATTAAAATTGTTTAGTACTAATAATATAATTTAAAAAAAAAATATAATTAAGTCATTGTTATTTTAAATAAGCAGACTCATTTATCTATCATCCACATTCAAAATAATTGTTCTCAACTCCAAGCAATTAGAGATAGCGCGGTAAAAACTTCTTTACTTCTTACCGCAACCATACAAGAAACCATTCATAAAATTTATAAATACATTTATATAAAGAGGTTTTCGAACAGAAGTGAAACAACAACAAAAATTTATTTTTTAAATTATTTTAATTAATTGAATTTTTGGCTGACCATACAGCTGTTTCGAGTATTGCCAAATAAATACCCTTCATCAGTGGTCTTGGAAATAATTCTTGTATTTAATTATTCGTAAATAATTATTTTTGAGACTGCAAGTACCAGGAATCGAACTCGGGTCCTGCCAAATGTGAAACTCAGAATCAGCGCACCTTAACCAACTGATCCAAAGCAGTACTTGACTTTTTTCTTCGCATATTTTTCTGGAGTTTTGCTACTATTACTATGAAAATTCTTATTAACAATTTTACTTGCTGTGTTTATATTAGAACGAAATCATAAACCAGCTGTAGAATAATTAAATTAATTAATTAATTATATTTTTATATTTTTAATTGTTAAATTTCAATACTATTCTTTTTGTAGAGGCATTATTTGTTGCATGATTCGTTCTTTCTTAGGTATAGAACCTAATCTAGGAACGTAATGCTGAGAAAGTCATGCTAATGTTACTCCAGTAGTCGCACGGGCGAGACCAATATTTTGTGAATATAAGTTGTAATTTAACGTCAAATTTTCCAGACGAAAGTGACTATTATATTTTAATAGAAACTTATTATATTTCATAAAGAGGTTTTTCGAACAGTAGTGGAATACAACAACAAAAATTTTATTTTTTATATTATTTTAATTAATTGAATTTATGGCTCACCATACAGCTGTTTCGAGTATTGCCAAATACCCATCTTCATTGGTCTTGGAAAGAATTCTATTTACTTATTCGTAAATAATTATTTTTGAAACTGCAAGTACCAGGAATCGAACTCGGGTCCTGCCAAATGTGAAGCTCAGAATCAGCGCACCTTAACCAACTGATCCAAAGCCGTACTTGACTTTTTTGTTCGCATATTTTTGCTGGAGTTTTGTTATTAACAATTTTACTTGCTGTAATTATTATTATTTACATTTAAATAGTTTAGAATTCAATTTTTAATTGAAATTCTTTTAATGAGCTAAGGTTTTTTATTGTTATTACATCTTATTAATAGTAAAATTCTAAGCCTTTCACTTATAATCTATACGAAATAATAAGTCCAAGGTATATATCCACAAGGACCACTTATTGACTTATGTGTGGACAGCTAAAAAGTTCAATTACAATAAAATTTTGTTGTTGTTATTCACTGCTATTTAAAAATCCTTCTAAATGCAAATTACCCTTTTTTTAATAAAAATTATATTAAAAAAAATAGAAGACAACATTTTTTTTTTTTTCGGTTTCAGTCTTCGTCTAATAAAGAGAAAACCCCAGACGAGTAATAAGAAAGTAATAATTTTTTGTTATAAAAAGTTTTGTTTTAAAAAGTAAAAAAAATTGTACGGTAGATTCTCGGAGTAACAAAAATATTTTCATTATTTTGGATATATTTCCTTTGGAGCGTTAGTTAGAGAGAACATTTTTGGTATGATTCCTTTTTGCAAGCATTTGATCGGTCGTTATAGGAGGTTTTTTATGTATTTTTAATCTATAGGATAATAGATTTTCTAAACAAATTTAAATCATCATTATCATAGTAAAAATAATAATAATAATATACCTATGGTATAACAATAATATTAATTACAATATACCGGCCTACCTAACCTACCGGCCTTAGAAAAAAGTTAAATAAACTTAAAAATGTTATGAAAATTTTAATAAAAATGAATAGTTTTTAAATTTATTGAAAAAAAAAACTTATTAAACAAATATTAAAATAATTACACAACGATATATCTTAAATAAATCAACAAAGAAGGTGATGGAGGGGTGTAAAGCAAACCTGTAGAGAGGTGGCATGAATTCATAAATCAGAGGAGCGTTTGTTAAAGTCGGAATTATATAAAATAAAAAAATCCAATTGGAAGCTGAATATATGAAGCTGCTATATGGAAGCTGATTACTGGTTCAATAAACCTGTCTTATTTAATATCTTTTAAGTACAATTTCGCAATAGTAATAAGTTAACACAAAGTTAAGATAGTACTTTTCATATCCAATAAAGGATGTTTTAAAAAAAAAAAATTGTACTATGGTGTTGTTGAAAATCCCTTTTTTATAAACTAAACTTTAGTGGCATTGAATAGAATTTTTCATATATATCTATCCTAAATTCTACACAACACTTATAAAGTGGGGGTATTTATTTTTTTTATATCTCTATTGCATATACAATTTTTGAATAGTCTTAACATAGATTAACATTTAATATAATATTATGCAGTATATACATTAAGACTGAAAAGTTTTCGGAAATTCTCATTTAAAATTCGCGCGCTGTATATTTTTCGATATTTTAAGTTTATGTAGTTTGGCAGCACTGTCCTTAATTACTATGCCAAAAATGAGCGCGATCTGTCAGACAGTTCGTTTACGGCAGCTGTTGAAACCAGTTCCCCTCAGTAGTGCGTTGCGAAATGTCTTCGACGGTCGTACGACCGTCCTGAAAGGCTTTGTACCACTCATAAACTTGAGTTTTCGATAAAACTGATTCCCCATAAGCCTTTTGTAGCATTCGCAACGATTCTGCACACGAAATTTCGTTCGAAACACAAAATTTGATGCAAACTCTTTGTCCAATATTTTTTTCCATTGTTTTTTTCGCAACGCACTACTGAGGTGAACTGGTTTCAACAGCTGCCGTAAACGAACTGTCTGACAGATCGCGCTCATTTTTGGCATAGTAATTACCTTAATTTCTGCCAAACTACATAAACTTAAAATATCGAAAAATATACAGCGCGCGAATTTTAAATGAGAATTTCCGAAAACTTTTCGGTCTTAATGTACATATACTTATCTTCACAATCTACTTGTGTTACCTTAAGAATCTATTAAGTAATAAACTTTAACGAACTGAAGTGTTCCACTTCAAATAAAAAAAATATTGTAATGATTTTACATTTTCATACATAAATATTTTTTAAATACTTTACTTTATAATCTAATACTACAATGTGTCTGGAAAACAAAGAGGCATTTATAATGATAATGATATAAATAAACTTTCATATATTATATATACATGTATGCATATATGGTAGTATGTATATAAATTAATTTTATACGCTCATTTTTTGTTTGAATATATTTTTCTTTATATATAACTATTGATATATTCAATAAATCTTTCAACTTAAATATTATTTGTATTTTGTAAAATAATTTATATTTTCTAAGTATGGTAGAACTCTTTTATCTAACAACGTGTCACAATATTAGAGAATGCTGTATAAAAAGAGAAGAATTATTAGAATTAAAAACAATTGTTAGAAAGAATTACTTATTCTATATAAATAGTAATAGAACTTGTAATAAAAGTTAACACCATACTTCATGTAATTATTATATTACATTAACGTTTAAATGGGGGAAGTCAGGAACCATGATAATTCGCAGGAGGCCTTACCAGATACCAGATAAATAAAATAAAATAACAGAGCAAGTTTTGTCTTATGCAAAAAAACTTTATAATCAAAAATAATAATAATAATTTTCAATCAATCTAGTAATTTAGTTTCACTAATTGCACATGATTTTTGGTAAATACACTTGCCCAAACCCGTGTCAACGATTAATCACATTGATTGGAGGGCGTTTCTACATGGGTGATCTGTTCAATATTATTTCAGACAAAGTTTAATTTTAACTTTTTTTATAAATTATCTATAACTTTCTATGTTATTTAGAGTATAAAACTTCCAGAGTATGTTTAACGTTAATGAATAAAAACTTTCTAATATTGCATTCTCATCTCATTGTTCATTGCTAAAAAAGAGAGATATATATGGTAGTTTATATTAATTTTTCTTATTTTGCTTTTAACCTATTAGATGGGAGTTTATTTTTATGACTCCCTAAATCTGCGCTAAGATATGTATTCTATAGCAATTTGAGTTGTGCTGTATAGTTTTAATTATTATATTAATTATTATAGCTTATATAGATGATATGTGTTTAATATTTTACAGCTTCTCTCAGACTCTGAAATTTAATTAAATTTTAATTTCAAGCAAAGACTAAAGAACTGTTAATCAAAACGATAGCAGTCAAAGCAGTATTCAAAACAGACAAAAAAGCTAATTCTCTAAAATCTTTACTTAAATGTGGAAATCTTCAAAGTATTCTAACCAAAAGCCATACCAAACACAGAGTAATGGTTCAAGACTAGATAAACGACAATTTCCAAGGAAATAATGTTTTTAAAATATAAGCTGCTTGAACACATTATACTTAGACGTACAGAAGGCATCACTAAAATAATTTTTAATTATAACTACCAAGACAACAGACCACAGTAGAGAATGCTCAAACAACACAAGGAGAGAGAGAGAGAGGTATTAAATCCCAAAGGATTTTCTTTTGGTAAAAATATCTGTTTTGCATGGTTGACATCTATTAAAATGAAGGCCGAGGGATTTTGCAATGTTTGATTGCGGAATTATTATATTATTAAGTTTAATTTTGGGGCAAATGTATCCTCTCGTTGTTGACATAAAAGAGTCTTTTCAATAGATACGATTTTATGAACATAAATTGGTTTAGTGGCAGAACATTTTTGGATCAAATGTATGGTCCCCTACAAGATCAAATCCTTGAGATATGTCCTAAAATGCCGCTGAGCAGTATTCTTTTCGCTCGAAAGTGGTCTGTACTTTTTCAACAATTCCATGAATATACTCAATCGTTGAATGTTTTCTTTTGAATCCAAACTGGTGATTCGGAATTATTCGTTTTGACTCAATTATCGGCATAAGACATTTTAAGAATAGTATCTCAAGTACTTTTAAGAGAATGGAAAGGAGGCTTGCTGGACGACAAGATGTAACGTTTTCACCTATTTTTCCTGGTTGTAATATCATCTTTACTTCGGAACTTTCCATTGAGTTGGGATGCAGTTTTTTTTATCAAGGATGCGTTTAAAAGATGGGTAATCAATATTAAATTAATATCTGGAAGTTTTTAAAGAATTTCAGTGGTTATTTCAGAAATTTTTTTATTAAATGAATACATTAACTATGCTTTCTAAAAGAATGAATAAGGGTCATGTTATGTTGTAGAATGTTGTAGAATGTTTTGGGCACGGCAGGAGTAAAATTGTTTTTGTTTTCAATGCAAAGTATGAAATTGAGATTGAGAGAAAAAGCAAGATGCCGGTTCAAATTCCGGCATGAGAGCCGGCATATTTGTGCCTCGGCACTAAGGCAAAGCAGTGTTGTTTAGTAATAAATTTTAAAATTTGCGCATTTTTGGAGCAAATTATTCCAATTTCAGTGCATTTTAGAAAATAAATGGCAGTAAGCAACACAGCCTATTTTATAAATCGCTAATAATCTAATTATTACACTTTCCGATTTTAAGAAAAGGCGTATAGTTTTTTAAGTACAGTTAACAATTATTATAAGATAATATAATAATATTATTAACAATTTTACAGCCTCTATGAGTTTTTTCCTTGGTTATTTTTGGTGGCAAATTGAAAGTGAGCATATTTACATTTCCTTTTAAATTTAAGCACAACCATAAAGTACCGAAAAGGACTAAAAATACGAAATTGGCAATACTGATGTGACAGTCTACATAACATGCTTTTACGGCATAGCCCGAAAGAGTCAATTTTGTCATGCCCGAAGCGCTCTATATACTATGGCCCAAACTTGCATTTTCGGCATAGCCCGAAAGAACCAATTTTGTCGTGCCCGAGACGCTCTATATAACATGGCACTTAGTATTTTAATTATGGGGAAAAAAATGCACACAAAAAAAAAGTAATGCAAAATATTGATATGAATTAATATTGAAATATCGGTTCTGTTCCGAACCGAAAAAACCTATATTTTTGCGGGAGCGAAAACCAGAACCGATATATTTTTTTTTTGTCTAGAACCGAATCGAAATCCGAAATGGAATAAATTACGGTTCGAAGAACTAATAAAATGAATTGATTAAAAGAAAAACCATTTAAAATTTAATTTTAGTAAATATTTGCTTGTATTTGATTCGTTTGGTTTTGTTATAAAATTGTTTTTCATGTGTCAACGCCACCCTGCGTTTTGACATTTGACGAGAAAAACAGTTTGTTTTATCGCTGCCGTTTAGTAAAAAGTATTTAGTTTCTATATAAATGTTTTACAATATTTAAAGTGAATGAAAGGACGAAATGGAGGGCATATTTGAGAATTCGAAAAGTAATCCGAGAATTATGACTTTCTATCCTACTTATGAGCAGTTCAAAAACTTCTCAAAATTCATCACTTACATAGAATCTAAGGGGGCTCATTTGGCAGGACTCGCCAAAGTGGTGCCTCCTCGCGAATGGGTACCACGTAAATCTGGTTACGACATTGATCATATTAATATGTTAATACCAAATCCGATACTGCAATTAGTTTCAGGTAACTTTAAAGATATTTTATAATTTATAATAAACGGGCTAATTGATCGATCAGTAGTTAAATACTATTAAAAAAAAATTTTTTTTAAACCAGTCGAGGCTTACAGAAGGTTTATGAAGAAACCTCGCAGTTAGTAGAGAGTAAAAGAGCTCAAGTGCACTGACTCAACTAGCCTCAAAATAATTAAAAATATTTAATGATTAAAACACTTAATTATTAAAATGAATTTTATTTATAAATTCTGAGTTAAATAAACACAAAAAAGTCTTAGTCTATCCCATATGATTTACACAAGTAAAATTGCATTAATAACACCATCGTTCTCCGGATTATTTGTTACTTGTGCATACTTGCCCCAAACAACCTTGCCAGTCTGTGTAACTAAACCAAGTTCAGAAATGTTAACTTCTATGACGGTACCTTTTGTTATTACGCCTAACGATGTGAACATTGGCGAGCTAGGATTCTTCTTTACGCCAATAATGGGCAAGTAAAAAGTTGCTTTTAGTTCTGGATGTGTAACATGTGCCTTTTTCATGCGTAACGCCATGGGACGTATGAAGCGTTCAAATTTCGGTGGTTTACGTGTGAAATTATCTCCAACAAACGTCACCTTTGTAACCATACGTTTCCAAGCTTTACGTTTTGTTTTACCAGTTTTCAATACTTTGAAAACTTCTGCATCGGATTGTGCACGCACTTTTGGTATTGGCACGTCCCATTTACCAGCTTTCTCTTTACGCTTCTGTTTAATCATATTTGATAGTACTTTAGCGCTAGACTGAGCACCTCTGTCCAACAAATAATGTGGTATAGCTCCATCTTCCACTTGTTGCTCCTGCTTCTTGACTTTCTTCTCTTCGTGCGCTTGGATTTTCTTTTTCATTTGTATTTTCTCATTCCGGCGCTCCTTATTGAAAAGTTTAGCCTTGATACCACGTAATTTGCGCGCTTTGCGTGCTCTTTCCTTTGGTAAACGCGCTTCCTTCTTACGTTTGCGTTCCTCATAATCAAGACGGCGACCGTAGAGTTTACGGTGCCTTTCCATATATTCATTTTGCGGCATTGTGGTTGTGTTATATTAAGATCACTGAAAAATATATTTTTATTTAAATTATAAAAGAATTAACTTAATATTTTTATTTACTAACAAATTTCACAACGCAATACAATCCCACACGTGAAGAAAAGGTTTTGTTTTAGCTATTTTGACGTTAAGTACCTTGTAGAAAATTTATGAACTGCCGCAGTCAATAATAATGTGTATAACTCAAATTTTATGTTGCCTTGTTTTTCTGAATATTAATTGTTATAATATTTAAAGACCATATGTTGACTTATAATAGTTTTATTAAATTTAATAAATTTTCATAAACGTTTTCTTGTCAATATATGCCATTAAATTTTAATAACATTAAATTTAAACGCAGACAGTACCATTAACTATTAGGTACAAAATGTGTTTTTACTTTGTGCAGTAGTGTTGCCAACATATGAAAATAAAATTTATAATTTAACATTATGAAATATATACTGTATTTAATTTGCATTTAGTTCATCAAATATTTTACGTAAAAAAAACAATAATGTTAAGATAAGGTATCTTACATTCCTTTTTATATAATAAATTATATAATGTATACATATCTCTTTAAACATCGAATATATTTTAAGTGCAAAATTGTAATATATGGCATTTTTAATAGAGCAAACGAAAGTAGAGATTTACATGACGTTTATACCTCAAATGACTGATTTGGGTTAAAAATCAGAAATGAAAAGTAAATGGCTTCCGTTTTTGATATATTTACAAAAAAAAAAGGTAAACAAATATTTATTGGTTGTATTTCGTTGAAAACGATGGACCTCTTTTTGAAACTTCTACTTTTCAGAAAGTACTTAATCGTAGCTAAAAATAAATTTTATATATTTGAAGGTACATTTTACCTTCGTCGAAAAAGGTAAAATTTTGGCACAGGACTAAAATTAAGTCAACAGGCACGATGACAAATCAGCTGTTTGAAATGAGAACAAATAAATAACAATTAAAGTAAACTCTTTCAAATAACTGATTTGATATGAATCATTTACGACCAATGTAAATGCTGTATTATTATAGATTTACTGCATTATTGCTATTGATTACCAATTCTAAGTAATTTACATGTCCTTTTCTTGGTGATTTGAAAAGGAAAATTTTTATGGCCAAAAAATATATTTGTTTAAAAATCTTGTCTTGAATTTAAATGAAAATAATAATTAATAATAAGTTTAAGATTAATAAATAATCTGGTAAAAATAGAAATCTTTTTAAAATGTTTTTATTATTATTATTGTATATAACTGACACAATGTTACACGTGTGGGAAACAGTAAATACAGCCTGTTAAAATATGTATTATAGATACAAACTTATGGATCGAGAGTAAATCTAGAGTTTATATTTACCAATGAATAGCGCGTTAGGCTCCTATAATATTCGTTTTTTATAATGTTTAATATTTTTTGAAATATGTTAGATTTTGTATTAAATTGATAACAAATGTAAAATACTTGATTAATTAATTAAAATACTCATTTGAAGTGAATTTAAAAAGACGAAAAACATATGTGATTATTGTAATGTACAAGAATTAAAAATACGATGTATTTACAAAAATACAGTAACATAAATCAAATTTGCATTTTATTTGTGTTTTTAATGTATTAATAATTGTATGTATAATAATTTATTTTTATTGAAATAGGTAAACAAGGACAGTATCAAGTCATAAATATGCAAAAGCGATCGATGACCCTAAAGGACTTTAAAGCAGAAGCAGAATCACAGAAATACAGAACACCGGTTCATTTTGATCATGACGAATTAGAGCGTAAATATTGGAAAAACATAGCTTATGTTTCTCCACTCTATGCCGCTGATGTGAAGGGGTCATTAAGTGATAGCGATCTTGACGTATGGAATATTAGCCGTTTAGGAACAATATTAGATTTTGTCAATACCGATTATGGTATCGAAATCGAAGGTGTTAATACGGCTTATTTATATTTTGGTATGTGGAAGAGCTCTTTTGCTTGGCATACTGAAGATATGGATTTATATTCAATAAATTATTTACATTTTGGTGAACCAAAAACATGGTATGCCATTCCACCGGCATATGGTAAACGTTTTGAAAAAGTAGCCGCTCAAATGTTTAAAGAGCATTACGATGATTGTAATGCACATTTACGTCATAAGATGACAATGATTAGTCCAAAAGTTTTGTCTCATTACAATATACCAGTCAACAAAATTACACAAATGGCAGGAGAAATAATGATTACGTTCCCATTTGGATATCATGCGGGTTTCAATCATGGTTACAATGGTGCAGAGTCCACTAATTTCGCTTCGCCGCGCTGGATTGAATATGGTAAACGTGCAAGAATTTGCCATTGTAATCGAGATACTGTCAAAATTTCAATGGAGACTTTTGTTAGACGTTTTCAAGCAGAACGATACGAAAACTGGTTAAACGGTGTTGATTATGGTTACCATCCTGAAGATCCCGGCAATATATGTCGAGCCCCACCACCAACACTAAATGTTTATGAATATAAAAGGTATATTAAATAAATTTCATAAAAAGTAAATTATTATTTTTATATTCCATCGTAGTTCCGAATCTTCAGGTGATTATAAGCAAAGCAGAAAAAGAAAGGCTTTCCAAAAAGTTAATCTGCAAAATAACACAAATGTCAGTCTTGCTGAATTTTCAAAGGAAGCAATTGTACGCGTACGAAAACTGTCATATAACCCGGTAAATACAGTAGATTATAATGCAATTTTTAATGATCAAATTGAAAGGTTATGGAACCAGTTGCCTAGTGAAACTGTTGGTAGAAATTTATTAACAAATGGCATTATTAAAAACACAAATCGTATGCGTTTTCATACAAAAACTATTATATTGAGCGATGATGAGTGAAATCCCAAAATTTCATTTAACATTGTATCTCCCGTTAAAAAGGGACTATGTAGTGTTTAGCACAGAATAGTTTTGCTTTTGTTTTAAAATTTATTACAAATAATTACAGGCTATTTAGCCTAAGTAAACTTCTTTCGCTATACCAAAGATCTCTGTTTTAAACGTATATTTATGACCACGAACAAATTTGTTTAAGTAAATAAAAATGTTTATATCAATTAAAGCATAAGAATACATTTACATATAAAAATTAAAAAACAATACAATTTTTAAATAATAAAAAAAAATATTTATTAAGCTTAACTCACATCAAATCTAATTATAAGAAAATTATAATTATCTAAATTATACTCTTCCCTAAGAAAGCATTTCGATATTACGATAAGTAGTGTTTCTCTGGAATTTCTTATTAAAGTTCATAAACTTGCTAAAGATAAATATTTAAATTAAATAATTATGAAATAATAATTTTATATTACGATATATTGTAATAACCAAAGAAATAAAAAATAAGTTTCGAAGTTTATATTTTTTGTTGTGTTATGAATTTTTGTTTATTAAAATTTGTTTTACGGTTCATTTTTAGACTATAAGCAGAAAAGTATTAAACAAACATTTGTGTATAGCCTTATATAAATAAGTTACATTTTACAACTATAGTAACAAATTATTTTTCAAATCTATTATTTATAGCTTATTTTTTTCCATTCTTTCATATAGCAAAACACAAATATTTAAGAATATTTTACTATTTTTTCAAGCCGACTTACTGCCTTTACAAATCCTTATACTTCAACAATGGACCCCTGAATTCTTCTTTTATGAACTTTTGTTTTGTTAAACCTTCAAAGGGGTATCCATTCACGAGTCTGATTTTTACATTTTTTATTTGCTATTATAGAGACAGTTCTAATAGCATATTAAGATATCATTGCCACCTAATAATAGTTTGATATTTGTGTAATAGTTTGTCCTCAGAAACCTACCAAACTATTATTATTAAAATATAATCCCTAGATTTACAATTTGGCATTGGAGAGATAATTACTAAGTTGTATATGCAACTGTTAGATTCTATTAAGCAGCAATGACATAAATATTAGTAATGAACTCGTTAAGTTCTATTAAATAAAAAAAGTAATAACTACCACAG
>NC_051847.1:79237217-79261491 GCF_002237135.1 Teleopsis dalmanni | reverse complement strand
AAACCATTGACGTAGCCAGAGAACCGGGGTCGAAAACACGTGGAGAGCATTATATCAACCAGAAATATGGACGTCATAGTTTTTCTGTTGGTATAAACGTGGTATATTCGACCGTTTCAACTATAATTTAGGTGTCATATATCATCAAGAAAATAATACACTTTTATAAAGACAACGCACGAAAGCCTTACGTGCATATCCGTTATAGAGAAATGCCATGAATTTCGCTACAAATTACTTTGACACCCAGCATATTCATCAGTTCCAGCGACCAGTACCAAACTTAAAAAAATGTTTGACCATCTAATCGACGACAGTATCAAATTTTGTAAATAATATGGAAAAAATATAAGAGCTATTATTCGTAGTGATATAACAGTCAGCCTAATTTTTAGCATCGGGACTTGATTTATAAATTTTTATTATAGCATTTTATAAAGTGAACTTTTCTTTCTCTTTTTCTAATACATTGTTGTTGTTGCTGTTGAAAAATTTTGGTACATCTAGGGGAGTTTAACAACTTAAAAATTGATCGTCCAAACTGATCGGGGTGTTTACAGGCTATAAAACTTATGTGTCTGTAATCAACTGCCATAAACAAACTGTAACTCATCCTATATTATAAAATATGTATAATTTTATATCATTTTTGTCTGATGTCTTAAAATGTATAAACTTTAAATATTATATTCTTTTTAGGTATAACCGGATTTTGGAACTTATTTTTGAATTTATAACAGTCATCATTCCTACAAAAATTAAGAAAATAAGAGCAACTAAAAAAGCCGCGACTGAACCGCCAACCACATCTCGACAGAGTAAAATGCAACGACCAAGTTCCAATGGGACGACAGGGCAAAAGCACGCCAATCTCGATGACATATGGATTGATCTTGAGCAAGGTATTATACAGGTATTCCAGCCAGAGAAATCGTTGACAAAAAATCGTTATATGCAACTGTATACTTATGTCTATAATTATTGTACAAGCGTTAATTCATCATTGAATAATCGTAATACACACAAGTCGGGTGGGGCTCAATTGGTTGGTAAAAAGCTATACGATCGTCTTAAGGACTTTTTGAAGAATTACTTAAATGGCCTTCTACAAAATTTTGTATCTATAAAAGGTGAAGAGGTGCTTCTATCACACTATACAAAGCAATGGGTAGCGTATCAATTTTCGAGTACTGTACTGAATGGTATTTGTTCCTATCTAAATAGACATTGGGTGAAACGTGAGTGTGAGGAGGGACAGAAAGGCATTTATGAAGTATATCGTTTAGCATTAGTTACGTGGAAAGAACATTTGTTTAAAGTGCTTAATGAGCCAGTCACTAATGCTGTTCTTAAGTCCATTGAAGAGGAACGTAACGGCAAAACTATTAATCGCGGTCTTATAAGAAGTATTATTAATTGTTATGTAGAGCTTGGATTTAATGAAGACGATGGGGGATTACCCCTTAAAGAACAAAGAGACAATAAACTCTCAGTATATAAAGACAATTTCGAAAAAAAATTTATACTCGAAACTACAGCTTATTACGAACAGGAATCAGATGTGTACCTTAGCACTAATTCAGTGACGGAATATATGAAGCATGTCGAACAACGTTTAGCTGAGGAGCGTCGCAGAGTTAATCGGGATGATTTCAATTGCTTGCTAACTTCATATTTGCATGAAAGTACCCATGATGATCTTGTAATTGCTTGCGAACAGGTCAGTATTAATTGCTAAGTATTAATTGTGTACAGCACATACAGCTATTTATTTCTTTCCAAATATATTCTAAAATATTGTATTAATTTTTTTATTTTAGGTGCTTATTGTAAAGCATTTGGATATATTCCGCTCTGAGTTTCAAAATTTGCTAAACACTGATAAAAACGATGATTTAAAACGCATGTATTCATTAGTAGCAAGAACTCCCAAAAACCTAACCGAACTTAAGTCAATATTAGAAGAGCACATTTTACAGCAGGGTATTCAAGCCATTGAAAAATGTGGCAATAATGAAGCTGCAAACGATCCAAAAGTGTATGTACAAGCAATACTTGAGGTGCACAAAAAGTTTAATGCACTCGTTTTAACTGCTTTCAATAATGACAATGGATTTGTAGCAGCACTGGACAAAGCTTGCGGTAAATTCATAAATTCAAATGTGGTAACTCAAGCTAACAGTGCCAGTAAATCGCCAGAACTGCTTGCCAGATATTGTGACTTGTTACTTAAAAAGTCATCGAAAAATCCTGAAGAAAAAGAATTAGAAGATAATCTTAATCAGGTTATGGTTATTTTCAAATATATTGAAGACAAGGATGTTTTCCAGAAGTTTTACTCAAAAATGCTTGCCAAACGTCTTGTTAATCATACATCTGCATCAGATGATGCAGAGGCAATTATGATCTCCAAATTGAAACAAGCTTGTGGTTATGAATATACCATAAAATTGCAGCGTATGTTCCAAGATATTGGTCTATCAAAAGACTTAAACAATAATTTTAAGGAGCAACTACGTAAGACACAGATTTTGCAAGAAATAGACTTTAGTATTGAAGTGCTGTCATCTGGATCATGGCCATTTAATCAAGGGAGCAGCTTTTCATTACCCACCGAATTGGAGAGTTCGGTTAAACATTTTAACGAGTTTTACGCAACAAGGCATTCTGGACGTAAATTAAATTGGTTGTATCATATGTGCAAGGGAGAATTAGTAACGAATTGTTTTCGCAATAAATACACTCTGCAAGCAAGCACATTTCAGATGGCAGTTTTATTGCAATTCAATGATCAGACAAAGTTTTCTGTACAGCAATTAGCCGAAAATACTCAAATTCAAATGGATAATTTAGTGCAGGTGCGTACCTAGTAAACAATTATTATAGTAAATTTTTTTTATTAAAAACCTTTTGTTTTGCTTTTGCTTTTACTGCGGTAGGTTCTACAAATATTGCTTAAAGTAAAACTGCTAACCTCTCCAGATGATGAAAATTCCCTCACACCAAATTCAATGATGGAGCTGTTCTTAGATTATAAAAACAAAAAACTGCGTATAAATATTAATCAACCGCTAAAGACTGAGCTTAAGGTCGAACAGGAGGCCGTACATAAGCACATCGAAGAGGATCGCAAGCTTCTCATTCAAGCTGCTATTGTTCGAATAATGAAAATGCGTAAAAAACTCAATCACACGCAGCTCATCACTGAAGTACTAAACCAACTGTCATCACGTTTTAAGCCTAAAGTGCCAGTTATTAAAAAGTGCATTGATATTCTTATTGAAAAGGAATACTTGGAGAGAATGGAGGGTCAAAAGGACACATACAGTTATTTGGCGTAAAATATATGAACGAGACTGTGAATAGATATTTAGCATAAAATTCAAGAATAAGTTTAGAAGTGTTTGCAGTATGTATGTAAAATTAAAAGAAAAATATATTTATTATTAACCTTAAATAAAACATATATATATATATACCTATATATATACATTATATACGACAAATTTCCAGCGCAATGTTAAACATATTTCATAATAATTTATTGATGCAAACAACTTCATAAACACATACATGATTGTTCTAAGCTTCACCTACATATATTTTTAGGCTCTTTGTAATTTAATTGAACATTTAGTATACTACATGAATATTATTTACAAAAAATTGTTTGATTAAAAACTTTATTTTACTATGTTTTTTCCCAATGCATCCAAATAATTAAAACAAAAAACGAAAAAACAAATAAAAAGGTAAAATAGAAAAATAAATTGAATAGTTTTTGTGTTAAGCATGCATTAAAATCAAAATAAAATTTAATGGAAATTGTTTACAAAATTAAAATTGAATATAGTTTATGTGTTAAAAACAACAAAAAAAAATATTTTTTTCCAAAAGTTTAAGTGTTGACTTATTGATAAAAGCCCAAGATATAAACTGAGCGTTCACAATAAAGTTTTCGTATACTAAGTAATTATAGCACCAATCTAGACATATGGAACACAGTTGTGAGGCACAACTAGTCACTTTTTTTTTTTTAAATTAGATCATTTTCATTAAATCCTAACAATAAGTTTCAGAATCTTAAAAAGGAACATTACAAATTAATTTATATATACATATAAAAATTATTTGTAAATTATTTTAAATAGGATAATCTTCAGGAGAGCAGGACGGCAGGTCTATTATTGCGTTTCAGACTAAAGGAATTTATCAAAATAGCAAGAATTGTAGCCAGTGGATTCACATGGTTTTCGAGGCTTGAAACATATATCTGCTTTACTCTCGAACTCGACTCTGACGATCGGAATTTCCAAATCGATATACCAGGGAGCATCAGTTATCATTCTTAGAATCTTAGCTTGAACTCTGCAGGATTTCTACGCTTGGCGAACAGACATTACCAGGTGTAAGCCATACATCCAGATTGGCTTAATGATTTGGTTGTATAACAACATTTTATACTCTAAACATGAGACTGATGTCCGTTTAGTCAGCGAAGGCTTATAGCCTTCAGCTTTATTTGAATCCTGCTTGTTTCGATATGGTTTCGTCAAGTTAAGCGTTTGTCAAGGTGAATATCAAGATACGATTTTAATTCGCCATAGTAACAACCATCTTTTTACGAATCACAAATGAATTTGCAGTTGACTGGAAGCGATTGTGGTATTTTTATATCGGCACAAAATAAACTTATCGTCAGCAAATGTTGATGTTACTAAATTGATATTAGTGAAGAAATCCGACGTAAAGATGAGGTACAAGAATGGAACAAGAATGCTGCCTTGAGAAACACCTGCACTTATTGGGACGGCTATAGTTGTGTGCGACCTGTATCTTACTCTGAAAGATCTGTATACCAAGTACGATTCAAGTACTGCATGTGAGTTTTGCTGGAGTATCTGTCGTATTTCGTAGATCAGGCCCCCACCTGTATCTTACTCCGAAAGATCTGTATACCAAGTACGATTCAAATACTGCATGTGAGTTTTGCTGGAGTATCTGTCGTATTTCGTGGATCAGACCCTCACTGATGTAGAAATTCTGCAACGATTTCAATCTAGCACGCAAATCCGCTAAAGTGGCACTAACCAATGTATGCATAAATATCTGGATGTCCTTTATATACTGGACAAACTGAAACAAAGGATATTTGAAGACTTAAGAAGCGATACATCTTTTCTCAATCATCGTATAGGATACTAGTTGGAACTATGACTCAGAATTTACTTCGTGATAGGTTTTTAGAAAATTTCAGTATATTTTTTATCTTATTTAGAAGTCATGATACATTAATAATGAATATGTTCTTTTAATTAATTTTTAGAGCGAGTTTCAGCCACTTAAGTCCCAACTGGTTACGTGTGTGATACTAACAAATGGACGTAATATATAATCTGAGTACTAATAAGCTGAATTTATTGCTAGACATATTGTTTACTTTCTTTTTGATTTCGAACTCTGAAAAAAATTTTTAAATATACAAATGGACCGAATCATTTGCATGCCCGATTCCATAGTTATATAAATCTATGGAATACAAAGATTCTATCTTCTCAGCATAGAAGCCAGAAAATCTGTGTAATATAACCAATAAATAAAGCTATTAATTGAGGCATGCAATTTACCTAAACACTTTTCCTGCGTTTCTCCGGTTGAGAACTATAGATGTCAATAGCTTTAGCAATGTTTATTAGTGCAGATATAATGATATTTTAAAAATATTACTTATCACTACTCAATGCCATTTGTTTCACTATGAAAGAAGAACATAGCTTCACCGATTAGAGTTTCTAGAGTTTATCAAGTATCTACAACTCTTATATAGTTACTTCCTAATTATTTGGTCTATTCTGAATTTCATCTAAACGAAAATGGTAGTCGGGAATGACTTTTAATAAACAATATCTTCATTAAACATTTAAATTATACTACATACATATATGATTCATTATAAATATATTTCTATTTATATATTCTGTTTATAACCATTGAACCCATTGAAATCTGATAAAAATATGGTTTTATGTAATGTTTATAAAATCTATTAAAACTTTAGTCAAGGTTTACAAACTGAAGACAAAAAAGTGCATATCTACATTCAATGCATTATTCAGTTTAGTTATAAAAAAGTTGTTCCAAAAAATATACAAACATGTTTTCAATATATTTGAATATAGTGTTATAACATTATATCAGTATTATCATACTGAGGCTAGTTGAGTCAGTGCACTTAAGCACTTTTAGTCTCTGTTAACTGCGAGGTTTCTTCAAAATCCCTCTTTGCGCCTTGACTAGATTATTGTTTATCACTTCATCAGACTAAGCAATAATATAATTTGTATGACATGTTGGCATCAAAACAGATGAGCGAAGTCATGAGTAGAAGATCTTCGGTAAAAGCACATAGTGTGCACCGCCATATATATGCGTGACAGGTAACTGTTTAGCACTTGACTATATCCAGACCTCAATTACAATAAGACAATTCTTATTGCATATGACAGGTTTTTTCTATCCAAAAAGATTTTAGACAAAGACCTGTAGAAAATACTGTAGTAAACGCTTGGAATATATTTCCTTGGTATGGAGTAAAAAAAGTCCTTGACAATATTCGAATTAACTATAATGGCGTTCGAATGTCCATTTGTGTTACACTAGAAAACAAAAGCTTTTGGAAATACTTTCTTATGCTTGTATACAGAAAATTTTTTGGAATCCTCATTAGACTGATATTACTTGAACAAGATATTACTTGCTACGCCATCTGCTGTGTGTAAATATGTTTTGTCAAGACTGCAGTTTATTTCAGTACATCTTGTAGAACTGTGGTGTCCATACCGAAGTGATTTAAACCGTCATTAATTTATGTGTTCCAGGAGCAGTATGAGCGCTGGTTCAAATTTTCAGTCCATTGCAAGAAACTGTGTTCTGTGCGACGAACGAACTCATGCTATCTATAACTATAGATATTACTTATTACTTGTCTTACTACCCTCATCAGTTATTAACGTTGCTTAAAGCACAATAATTATTGCAGCGTCAAGATTTCTATTTCTGGGACACCCTGATTTATCACGAAATTCTAATATAGACACCTAATGTTAGCAATTTTTTCCACTAAGTCGATGTCTGTAATTGGTATATGCAATTTTTACATCAAAATACAAACTATATGGAATGTTGATGGTTTTTATGTGTTCATTCCTACAAAAAAAACCTTGATATCTGAAGAACTTAACTCAAATTGGTATATACAATTTTTATATTGATAACATAAACAAACTATTTGGCGTGTCTATTTAGAGAACTAAGCTATATTGATATGTAGAGTAGTGAGAAAAACTACTTGAAAGAAGCGATTTTACTTTAATTTCTAGACAAATCGGGGCACCCCAGAGAGAGAAATCGTGTTTTAAGATGTACATACATACATAATTTATTGGTACTTTGAAATACTTAAACACTGATTGTGTTTAAGAGTTTGAATTATATAAAGTGATATAACTTTGACTCATTTTTAAACAAACCCGCGAAATTTTTAAATAATGTTACTACAAATTCTCTCTGAAATCGGTGATGATAAATCAAATTAATAAAATCTATTGTCATCTTCTTGGATAAACTTTTCGCAAAAATTGTTATTACTGTGTGTTGACCGTAGTATAGTATCAATTACTTATATATTTTGAAAATACTTTAATGCTTTTTTATTATACTATAATTATTGATAAAAAAAATCGTTTATTACCGACAGATGCGGTGTTAGATGTTAGGAACTTTAGGAACATATATCTTAAAGCCTTAACTACACTTACCAGATACTTAAAAAAATGATTTATTGTGTCTCTTATCGATAAATGGTATCTAATCGACGGTATAAAGTAACTTATCCGGTATATCTTATATATATATTTCTTCTGTGCGTGTGTTGACAGTGAACTCCTCCTAAACGGCTGAACCGATTTTGATGAAATTTTTTGTGTGTGTTCAAGTGGATTGAAGGAAGGTTTAGATTCACAATTTGGCCCACTGGATAATGTCTTTTTAATTAATTTTTTATTTTTTGGTATCCATACACATTTATATTAGAAATTTAAAATTGATTCATGCTTACTTTGATTTGTTTAAAAAGTTTAAAATCTCTAAAATGAATCGTAAAACTGCCGTTGCATAGCTTAAATGCATTTAAATTCCGCAGTATAATTATAGGTGAGCCAATTTTTAATCTTAAGTTATGTGGTGGTATTCCTGGTAAATCCAGCGAATTCAAAAATTCAACACACAAAAAAGAAGAATTATATATATGAAGATATAAATAACGTACAAAAAACAATGCCACGTCTTCGTGGACGAGGAGGAAATATTTGTCGACGGACTCGGAATTCACAATTACTCCAGAACCGTCGGTTAAATAGATCGGCAGAAAACAATGAAAATGTAAGAAACCAGGATACAATCACACGTGCTAATGAAAGTCAAAAGCAACGCAACGAACGCCAGGAAAATTAATTGCAAGGGGAAACAACGTTCGCTGGGTCAGCTAGTTAAAGTATATAATTTAAAGGAAGTGTATTCGAATGTCTATATAGTATCCAGTATCATACTCACAGTTTCAGTCACTACAACTCCTGCTGAAATAAGCTTCTTAAAGTTAAAATTGATTAAAAGTGAGTGAGACAATCTGTATTGGGAATTATATCAATTGAAATAACAGCTGGTGTGAATTATAGCATAATTTTAAAAAAACTCAGTGGGTGTAAAAATAGGATTTTTGGAATTTAGGAATTTGATTAAGAATAAAACTTTCATATATGGTTTGTCTTCTTAAAGGGACCTCGTAATTCTGATGTCGCCGACGTCTAGAATTGGTCTACCTCCGCCACTGATTACCGAAAAATATAGTAACAGAATGCATCATCTGATTATTGGCAAAGAGAACAACAGAGCGTATTTTAAGTATCTATTAAATTATAAAAATCCATAAGAACGATTATGGTTAGCCGGATTTGTGTGAGCACAGGTGTAAAGATTATGTTTATCTGTAAGGTTTGTAAATATTGTTTATTAAAGATAATATTTTGGTGCGGTTACTGATTCATATGTGCGTAAACACAGATAGCAGAATGAGTTCAGACATTTTTATCTGCAATCACCAAGTAGTAATAAAAGTAATATTTCTAACATTTACTTTAAACAAATATTTAATTTAAGATAATAAAATATAAATTAACTTAATTTAAAATCAAATGTTGATAAGTAAAATTTAATATTTATAAATAATATATAGTTTATTCTATATATAGGGTATTTAGTATACAGGGTATTCTTCTATTTTAAGTCCATACTGCTATGTTGTGCAGTTAATCTATTTAAGAACAATTTTTTACTTGTTATAAATTTACATACAAGATATGTTATTTTCTTTTCATCTGCTAATAGAGGTAATAAAAAACTATTATAAATTAGATTTTATTGCTAACGTTTTATTATAGACATTAAAACGTAGATACTTTACTGCATATTTTACGCTAATCAAGTATAATTGAGGTTACATATTAGGTCTGTTCCACGAGCTACACATAGTAACTTTGAGTAACACTGTGTATACACAAGTGCGTTCCACGAACAAATTTGTGAGTAAATGAGAGCATCTGAGAGAGCGTAACATCCCTGTCGAAATTTGAAAATGTTACGCAGACTTTACTCATGCATTTTATATGAAGTAAAATTTGTGTTTATGTGTAAATCAGCTGTTATGGTTTGAATTCAAATTTTTGTATTGTTTGTTTGCGCGGCATTTGTGAATATAAAAAAATTCTGCATTTTTAATTGTAACAATTGTAATAAATAAATATTGAAATGGATAAAAACATAATAAATATTTTATTAAGTGATTTAAGTAACACAACACAACCAGAATAGTTAATACACTTCGAGATAGTGACTCTGACGATAATGTAGAATTGGTGTATTCGATATTACATAAAAAAAAAAGAAAACGGACATCCAGGCTCCTGTCATGACAGTTGGATCTTATAAAACTCTCCTATTTATATGCGACTACCATCGAACTGTGGAGGTAAGTTCTTTGGAAAAGGAAATGAGATTTATTAAAACGTCTTACCTTTATAGAATACTATCTACTAGCTGATTCCGCATACCCCTGTACACAACACATCATTACGCCATATAAAGACAACGGGCGTCTTACTCGTGCACTAAAGAATTTCAATAGAAAATTGGGGTCAGGTCGAATACTAATAGAAAATGCATTTGGTATTTTAAAACAACGTTTTAGACAGCTGTTCTTCTGTAAATTAAAAGGAGTTGAAAAACCGTGTCACTTTATAAGAGCATGTTGCGTTTTGCACAATCTTGCAAATGAAAACAACTTAGAATTCACATTTTCAGAACAATCTGAGGAAGATAATGATGTCAACAACCACATCCCTTTTAGATCAAGTATCGTTAGAGATTCGATTTGGAATGAATTACAAACAGAAAATAACTTGTATTAAAGTGTTTATTTGTATATTGCTTACTTTTCATTAATTAATTTTATTAATATTGCAATAAAGAACTTAATTCTAATTAACATATTAACATCACATTTTATAAATATATACTTAATTCTATCTTAGCTTTAAAATTACATTATTTAAAAAAATTTTAAATTCTAACTAAACATAAAGACTATAATATTAAAAGTAAATATGTTTTCAACATAATGTGTCCTAATAATAATAATATGTAATATATTAAAATAAGTTTAAAAATAAATAAATAAAATATATTAATTATTTTATTATTAATGTGTTTGTCTGTTATTTTTCAATTTCTATTTCTACTGTTTTGTTTTTCAAAAAACAGCCGTTTTCACCAGACTTTACTCAAAGCTGTTCCATGAAAATTTGTGTAAAGAGCGTAATCTGGCACTTTATTTGTGTTACGCTCTCAGTTTGTACTTTACTTCTGTTTTACTCATGGTTTACTATGTGTAGCTCGTGGAACAGACCTATTATCACACTACACACTTTATTTGCTTCAAAATATGAATCGACTTAGTGATGTTAAAGATTGACATTAGATTAAGCTATTTTTAATTTCCTAAAGTTTATGAACTTAATCTGGAAGGTCTTTGTTTCCAAAACAATCATATCACTTGTTATATCCCAAGGGATCGACTTAAGCCTATTGCGTTATCATATAATAAGAAACTCAAAGGTTAGAACTACTTAGAACTTAGAACACATCTCGGCAAAAAATGCGATGACTCAAAGATATGCCAGCATCTGATGCAATTTGGCCACGCTCCAATAAATGAAAATTAAACTCTCTAATTGAGATGCCTCGTAAAGAAATCAGTCTTATAGTAAGTTTACTTACAGATCATTATATTTTGGGTAATCATACTAAGAGACTAAATCTCCTTTTCAATAATACCTGTCGCAGTTATGGAGAGGACGATGAAAGTAATTAAAAAGTAATTAAAAACTGAATCTGCATGATATTCTTCGTTAAACAGTTCCACGGTGACCTTATGTCCGAAATAACTTTTCGTCAAGAATGTCATATATTAATATAAAACAATTGACTTATTTCTTTTATTTATTATATTTTAATTTCAGTTCTACTTCTATTTTATATTATGTTGAAGCTGTTTTGAGCCAGTGCACTTAAGCAGTTTTACTCTTTTTTAACTCGAGGTATTTTCAAAACCCCTCTTTACACCTTGACTTCATCTGACTAAGGAATAATTGACTTCAGATGTGCATACTTCTCCGAGAATCCTGTAACCATTCTATTTCTCTTGAAGAAACACTCTTTAAGTCATCTTAAATCCAAGACAGTAGGGTATATTAAAAGTCATACTTCCAAAAACATTGTCCATATCTCCGGTTTACTTAGGATTCATTTTGCTATTAACCAAATAGTTGTATCCTTTAAGAATCAATTTCACACTAATAGAAGAAAAGCATTTATAGGCACAATCTACATGATATTACATCTACTCATCGATATTCTGTATTGCTTTTAAGAGATAGCTATCATAAGCTAATTTGTGTAATCAGTTTAAAGAATACATAAGCTCCCGTTAAGAAAATATAATGCTTGAAATACCATTCCAAATTATAGTAGATATAGTACAAGCTATATCTATATCTATCTAGAAGCTATTTGATGTAAGTATAACTAATTTTCTGAAGATATATAGCATAACTTAATGTAGCAACATTTATTTTTTTTATGTATCCGGTTGACAACGAAAGGATTCCTAATCAAAGAAATCTTAAAGACGTGAAAACATACCTGAAAACGTATCGATCGACGATCGCTAAAGATATTTTTGGATAAAGGAGTATATGTCTTTAATTACATTTTATGTACGTATCTTGAAATCTAGATGCTGTCATGTCCTCCACAGGGTTCGTGCTCATGTATAAATGGGGTGGCGTAGTAGTATTGCTCTTTGTTGTATTATTTTTAGTTTCAGTGAACTATATCCATAGTAGTATACTTTGTTTGTGTAAATGTTTAGTGAAGCAGACGCTGTCCTGAAATAGCTTTGAAGATGTCAGTAATTTGAAAAACTGGGTATTAAATCAGTTTATTATTTATTTATGGAAATTTTCCTGAACACATGAAACTCTTTTGAAAAAAAAATTGTTATTAATCCTTTGGAGCTTCAGTATTTAAACTTTTACCGGTCATTGTCAAAGAAAGGCGGATAGCAAATTTGGGCTCAGTAGCCTTAAATGAACCAAAAAGAACTTGAGAAAGAGAAAGAGAAAGTGTGACATATTATTTATCTGCACATTTACCTATGCGTACCTCTCTGAGGGTTAGGAGGTCGAACTTTTGCTGTTGTTGTATTTACTATTAACTGCTAAAAGATTGAAAATATTTGTGAGTTTATTGATAACCATTAAAATAATGGTAAGTAATTATTTTATAATTCATTTAATTTCAAACTAAAGCTTTAAAAAGAAGTGCATAAAAATCATTTCCGCTCTTCAAAATCTAGCCATATGCCACCGTTTAGATATGCCATGAAATATATTTCATCCAAATAATTATCTTTGCGTGTCTTCGGGTTAAGCTTTATATTGAAATTACGTACAATTTCAACAATTGCAGCTTTCATTTGAGTGAGTGCAAAACGCATTCCTACATAATTTGTAAATAAATATATAAGTAATATCATGAATTAAAATAAAACAGTTATAGTTACCGGGGCACACTCTGGGACCATCTCCAAATCCGAGATAAACACCCATTTCACGATATTTCTTTACACCACCATTTTCCTCTAAAAATCGTTCTGGTTTAATTTCTTCTGGATCCTCATAGTATTCAGCATCATGATGTATAGCGTGTATAGGCACTAGAAGGACTTCACCTGGATGAACCTTGACGGTGTTGCCATTTTTATTGACGAATTCATATGTTTCTGTGCACAGTTTACGTGCAACTAATTGTGGTGGGAATAAGCGTAAAGCCTCTATGGATAAAAAATATTAACAAATTAAATAAAATTTCAAATACTTCTTTAGTACGATAACTTCATAATTACGAACCATGTACGCAGGCATCCAGATAAGGTAATTCACTTAATTTTTCAAAACTGAGTTCTTCATTACCGATCTCAGTCCGTAGTTTCTCTTGAGTTCTTGGTTCACGTGCAAGCTTAAATAATTAAAGCAATTCAATTAATTTTTTAAATATGAAATATTATATATGAAAATACCAAAAGTAAAGTATGTGCCAACACTGCAGAGGTGGTCTCGAATCCATCAGTCAAAAACGTCATCGTATGAGATATAAGTTCTATGTTCGTTAAATTTTTCTTCTCTTGCAATTGAAGCACATAGTTCAGATAATCCAAGCGTGTAGTATCTCTAGCTTTGCGTTTAATGTCGATGGAGGTACTCATTAAATCGAAGAAGAAGTTTTCAACATCCTTGGTGAAAAATCTTGCTGTGTAGATTTTACGTATTTGCGGTATTAGATTCGCAATTACAGTATACAAAATAAAAAAGGTGGATTGTTTAAAGACTTTCAATGTCATATCGAAAATCGGAGTAGGATTGTTTGAGAAGCTGTTGGCTTTTATTCCAAGTACACAGTCCGAAACGACCTCAGTAGTATAGCGTAAACATAACTGTATGGTAATAGATTTTTAAATTGAATTTAAATAATTTTAAATAATCACTCGGCGTCATACCTGTTTGGTTTCCAATCCATCTTTTGATGCCATTTTTATTTGATTTCTGATATAATCTGACAACGTGTTGCAAACTTTTAATGTAACTGGGTAAACAGCACTCACCTATTTTGCAGTTATTTAAATGATAATCGCATAAATTAAAGAAATAATAAAAAATTAAATTAGTTTTATTGAAAAGCCAAAGTGCTCGCTGCTCTCATGTATAGTACAATATTTGTATGATAACCTTTTCTGTATCATATAAAGGAAATTTAATTCTGGGTCATTTTTAATTATCAATTAAATAAAGAAATAGGCAATTAATTATTGTAAGTATTAAATTTGAAACTTAAATATATTTGAATTTTATTCTAGTTTTTTTACTTACACGATTCGCTGTCAGACCCGGTGTTATTTCAGCACGTCTTTCCTTCCATTCCTCGCCAGTGAGGAAGAAAATATTATTGGCGAGTATAACATCGTTATTTTTATCCACCTTACAATAAAAATAAAGCAAATATATATGTTAATATGTTAATATAATTAATTAATTAATTAATTACAAAATTAACTTACAAAATTAGCAAACTCATTGTCGTGAAAATTTCTGAAATCGTTGACGAATATCTTATGTGCGTATTCGGGGTTCACTATTAGTAACTGAGGTGTGCGAGCATTGTATACTCCAACAAAATTCTCATCTTGTTTGTATTTTCTATTATTGATAAAATTAGTATTGAAAATAATTAAACAATTATTTAATATAATATTATTACGAACGTACTGATATAAATCATTTACATCGTATACAACATGACGTTTCTGCGTAAATTGACTGGGAAAACTACCAACAAATGGGTATGACTTTCCCTCTTTGACACCCAATTTTTTCCAATAACCAAAGTTCCATACTAGAAACTTATAAAATAAACCAGCGACCAGTGCTAGAAGCACAAAAGTAGTAAAAAACGGACACATTTCTATATATGACTTGCGTCCTCCTTTCTTTGTCCGATACTAAACTCAACTAAATACAAAAGTTTCGCATTCGAGAGCACTTTTGCTACTTGTAGGCTCTATCTAGACTAGGTTACATATTAGGTCTGTTCCACGAGCTACACATAGTAACTTTGAGTAACACTGTGTATACACAAGTGCGTTCCACGAACAAATTTGTGAGTAAATGAGAGCATCTGAGAGAGCGTAACATCCCTGTCGAAATTTGAAAATGTTACGCAGACTTTACTCATGCATTTTATATGAAGTAAAATTTGTGTTTATGTGTAAATCAGCTGTTATGGTTTGAATTCAAATTTTTGTATTGTTTGTTTGCGCGGCATTTGTGAATATAAAAAAATTCTGCATTTTTAATTGTAACAATTGTAATAAATAAATATTGAAATGGATAAAAACATAATAAATATTTTATTAAGTGATTTAAGTAACACAACACAACCAGAATAGTTAATACACTTCGAGATAGTGACTCTGACGATAATGTAGAATTGGTGTATTCGATATTACATAAAAAAAAAAGAAAACGGACATCCAGGCTCCTGTCATGACAGTTGGATCTTATAAAACTCTCCTATTTATATGCGACTACCATCGAACTGTGGAGGTAAGTTCTTTGGAAAAGGAAATGAGATTTATTAAAACGTCTTACCTTTATAGAATACTATCTACTAGCTGATTCCGCATACCCCTGTACACAACACATCATTACGCCATATAAAGACAACGGGCGTCTTACTCGTGCACTAAAGAATTTCAATAGAAAATTGGGGTCAGGTCGAATACTAATAGAAAATGCATTTGGTATTTTAAAACAACGTTTTAGACAGCTGTTCTTCTGTAAATTAAAAGGAGTTGAAAAACCGTGTCACTTTATAAGAGCATGTTGCGTTTTGCACAATCTTGCAAATGAAAACAACTTAGAATTCACATTTTCAGAACAATCTGAGGAAGATAATGATGTCAACAACCACATCCCTTTTAGATCAAGTATCGTTAGAGATTCGATTTGGAATGAATTACAAACAGAAAATAACTTGTATTAAAGTGTTTATTTGTATATTGCTTACTTTTCATTAATTAATTTTATTAATATTGCAATAAAGAACTTAATTCTAATAAACATATTAACATCACATTTTATAAATATATACTTAATTCTATCTTAGCTTTAAAATTACATTATTTAAAAAAATTTTAAATTCTAACTAAACATAAAGACTATAATATTAAAAGTAAATATGTTTTCAACATAATGTGTCCTAATAATAATAATATGTAATATATTAAAATAAGTTTAAAAATAAATAAATAAAATATATTAATTATTTTATTATTAATGTGTTTGTCTGTTATTTTTCAATTTCTATTTCTACTGTTTTGTTTTTCAAAAAACAGCCGTTTTCACCAGACTTTACTCAAAGCTGTTCCATGAAAATTTGTGTAAAGAGCGTAATCTGGCACTTTATTTGTGTTACGCTCTCAGTTTGTACTTTACTTCTGTTTTACTCATGGTTTACTATGTGTAGCTCGTGGAACAGACCTATTATCACACTACACACTTTATTTGCTTCAAAATATGAATCGACTTAGTGATGTTAAAGATTGACATTAGATTAAGCTATTTTTAATTTCCTAAAGTTTATGAACTTAATCTGGAAGGTCTTTGTTTCCAAAACAATCATATCACTTGTTATATCCCAAGGGATCGACTTAAGCCTATTGCGTTATCATATAATAAGAAACTCAAAGGTTAGAACTACTTAGAACTTAGAACACATCTCGGCAAAAAATGCGATGACTCAAAGATATGCCAGCATCTGATGCAATTTGGCCACGCTCCAATAAATGAAAATTAAACTCTCTAATTGAGATGCCTCGTAAAGAAATCAGTCTTATAGTAAGTTTACTTACAGATCATTATATTTTGGGTAATCATACTAAGAGACTAAATCTCCTTTTCAATAATACCTGTCGCAGTTATGGAGAGGACGATGAAAGTAATTAAAAAGTAATTAAAAACTGAATCTGCATGATATTCTTCGTTAAACAGTTCCACGGTGACCTTATGTCCGAAATAACTTTTCGTCAAGAATGTCATATATTAATATAAAACAATTGACTTATTTCTTTTATTTATTATATTTTAATTTCAGTTCTACTTCTATTTTATATTATGTTGAAGCTGTTTTGAGCCAGTGCACTTAAGCAGTTTTACTCTTTTTTAACTCGAGGTATTTTCAAAACCCCTCTTTACACCTTGACTTCATCTGACTAAGGAATAATTGACTTCAGATGTGCATACTTCTCCGAGAATCCTGTAACCATTCTATTTCTCTTGAAGAAACACTCTTTAAGTCATCTTAAATCCAAGACAGTAGGGTATATTAAAAGTCATACTTCCAAAAACATTGTCCATATCTCCGGTTTACTTAGGATTCATTTTGCTATTAACCAAATAGTTGTATCCTTTAAGAATCAATTTCACACTAATAGAAGAAAAGCATTTATAGGCACAATCTACATGATATTACATCTACTCATCGATATTCTGTATTGCTTTTAAGAGATAGCTATCATAAGCTAATTTGTGTAATCAGTTTAAAGAATACATAAGCTCCCGTTAAGAAAATATAATGCTTGAAATACCATTCCAAATTATAGTAGATATAGTACAAGCTATATCTATATCTATCTAGAAGCTATTTGATGTAAGTATAACTAATTTTCTGAAGATATATAGCATAACTTAATGTAGCAACATTTATTTTTTTTATGTATCCGGTTGACAACGAAAGGATTCCTAATCAAAGAAATCTTAAAGACGTGAAAACATACCTGAAAACGTATCGATCGACGATCGCTAAAGATATTTTTGGATAAAGGAGTATATGTCTTTAATTACATTTTATGTACGTATCTTGAAATCTAGATGCTGTCATGTCCTCCACAGGGTTCGTGCTCATGTATAAATGGGGTGGCGTAGTAGTATTGCTCTTTGTTGTATTATTTTTAGTTTCAGTGAACTATATCCATAGTAGTATACTTTGTTTGTGTAAATGTTTAGTGAAGCAGACGCTGTCCTGAAATAGCTTTGAAGATGTCAGTAATTTGAAAAACTGGGTATTAAATCAGTTTATTATTTATTTATGGAAATTTTCCTGAACACATGAAACTCTTTTGAAAAAAAAATTGTTATTAATCCTTTGGAGCTTCAGTATTTAAACTTTTACCGGTCATTGTCAAAGAAAGGCGGATAGCAAATTTGGGCTCAGTAGCCTTAAATGAACCAAAAAGAACTTGAGAAAGAGAAAGAGAAAGTGTGACATATTATTTATCTGCACATTTACCTATGCGTACCTCTCTGAGGGTTAGGAGGTCGAACTTTTGCTGTTGTTGTATTTACTATTAACTGCTAAAAGATTGAAAATATTTGTGAGTTTATTGATAACCATTAAAATAATGGTAAGTAATTATTTTATAATTCATTTAATTTCAAACTAAAGCTTTAAAAAGAAGTGCATAAAAATCATTTCCGCTCTTCAAAATCTAGCCATATGCCACCGTTTAGATATGCCATGAAATATATTTCATCCAAATAATTATCTTTGCGTGTCTTCGGGTTAAGCTTTATATTGAAATTACGTACAATTTCAACAATTGCAGCTTTCATTTGAGTGAGTGCAAAACGCATTCCTACATAATTTGTAAATAAATATATAAGTAATATCATGAATTAAAATAAAACAGTTATAGTTACCGGGGCACACTCTGGGACCATCTCCAAATCCGAGATAAACACCCATTTCACGATATTTCTTTACACCACCATTTTCCTCTAAAAATCGTTCTGGTTTAATTTCTTCTGGATCCTCATAGTATTCAGCATCATGATGTATAGCGTGTATAGGCACTAGAAGGACTTCACCTGGATGAACCTTGACGGTGTTGCCATTTTTATTGACGAATTCATATGTTTCTGTGCACAGTTTACGTGCAACTAATTGTGGTGGGAATAAGCGTAAAGCCTCTATGGATAAAAAATATTAACAAATTAAATAAAATTTCAAATACTTCTTTAGTACGATAACTTCATAATTACGAACCATGTACGCAGGCATCCAGATAAGGTAATTCACTTAATTTTTCAAAACTGAGTTCTTCATTACCGATCTCAGTCCGTAGTTTCTCTTGAGTTCTTGGTTCACGTGCAAGCTTAAATAATTAAAGCAATTCAATTAATTTTTTAAATATGAAATATTATATATGAAAATACCAAAAGTAAAGTATGTGCCAACACTGCAGAGGTGGTCTCGAATCCATCAGTCAAAAACGTCATCGTATGAGATATAAGTTCTATGTTCGTTAAATTTTTCTTCTCTTGCAATTGAAGCACATAGTTCAGATAATCCAAGCGTGTAGTATCTCTAGCTTTGCGTTTAATGTCGATGGAGGTACTCATTAAATCGAAGAAGAAGTTTTCAACATCCTTGGTGAAAAATCTTGCTGTGTAGATTTTACGTATTTGCGGTATTAGATTCGCAATTACAGTATACAAAATAAAAAAGGTGGATTGTTTAAAGACTTTCAATGTCATATCGAAAATCGGAGTAGGATTGTTTGAGAAGCTGTTGGCTTTTATTCCAAGTACACAGTCCGAAACGACCTCAGTAGTATAGCGTAAACATAACTGTATGGTAATAGATTTTTAAATTGAATTTAAATAATTTTAAATAATCACTCGGCGTCATACCTGTTTGGTTTCCAATCCATCTTTTGATGCCATTTTTATTTGATTTCTGATATAATCTGACAACGTGTTGCAAACTTTTAATGTAACTGGGTAAACAGCACTCACCTATTTTGCAGTTATTTAAATGATAATCGCATAAATTAAAGAAATAATAAAAAATTAAATTAGTTTTATTGAAAAGCCAAAGTGCTCGCTGCTCTCATGTATAGTACAATATTTGTATGATAACCTTTTCTGTATCATATAAAGGAAATTTAATTCTGGGTCATTTTTAATTATCAATTAAATAAAGAAATAGGCAATTAATTATTGTAAGTATTAAATTTGAAACTTAAATATATTTGAATTTTATTCTAGTTTTTTTACTTACACGATTCGCTGTCAGACCCGGTGTTATTTCAGCACGTCTTTCCTTCCATTCCTCGCCAGTGAGGAAGAAAATATTATTGGCGAGTATAACATCGTTATTTTTATCCACCTTACAATAAAAATAAAGCAAATATATATGTTAATATGTTAATATAATTAATTAATTAATTAATTACAAAATTAACTTACAAAATTAGCAAACTCATTGTCGTGAAAATTTCTGAAATCGTTGACGAATATCTTATGTGCGTATTCGGGGTTCACTATTAGTAACTGAGGTGTGCGAGCATTGTATACTCCAACAAAATTCTCATCTTGTTTGTATTTTCTATTATTGATAAAATTAGTATTGAAAATAATTAAACAATTATTTAATATAATATTATTACGAACGTACTGATATAAATCATTTACATCGTATACAACATGACGTTTCTGCGTAAATTGACTGGGAAAACTACCAACAAATGGGTATGACTTTCCCTCTTTGACACCCAATTTTTTCCAATAACCAAAGTTCCATACTAGAAACTTATAAAATAAACCAGCGACCAGTGCTAGAAGCACAAAAGTAGTAAAAAACGGACACATTTCTATATATGACTTGCGTCCTCCTTTCTTTGTCCGATACTAAACTCAACTAAATACAAAAGTTTCGCATTCGAGAGCACTTTTGCTACTTGTAGGCTCTATCTAGACTAATTGAAATCAATGCAACATAAACATTTCCATTCGCTTTATTATTTATTAATTGAGCAGCCGAAGTCCCGCACTGTCTAAAACCATAGAGCAGACATTTAAATAAATTGTGCTTTGATCATTTATTATTGTTTTTTTTTGCCGGTTCTTAAGTGGCATATGGGTGCTCAAGGTTAGATAACAAAATATTTATAATTAAAAAAGAAAAATTTAAAAAAATATTTTCGATCACTCTTATCGACAAACCCCTCTTCTAAACTTATCATTTTGCAGTACATCACTGAAGTACTCAGTACACAGTGCGTCTCTTAACTCGAATATCAGTATAATTTTCAGTTTGTCGTAGTTATTTTTCAGTTTTGATTGCTCTATTACACCCTACACACTTTTGTGAAAATAGTATATTAAATTTTATTTGGAGCGAAAAGAAAGAGTTCTAGAATATCGTACTAAGTACACATTGTTTATGTTCAAAAAGTAACCGTAATTTGCAGATTGAATGACAACCACTTGAGATGTACCTATGCAAAACTTTTCCATACTGATAGTTCTATTAACTGTAAATACGTAAATTCTTAAAGTAATCAGTTTTGTAAGTTAGTTTGCCGGAAACTTGAAAATAATCTAGATCTTTCTGCGCAAATCTCACAAATCTGCGTTTTGTGATTTTTATGATGTCATATCTGGTGGACCAAACTCTCTACAATCATGTGATTAAATGCTATGTGAATAGTATCTTATAATCCAGACATGTATGACTTTTATCGATTTCCTAAACCTAAACACTTTCCACGCCTCTTAAATCATTACAGTTAATGATTACGAAAAAGCGATTGAAAGAAAGATTAAGAATCAGAGATTGACAGCAATATTGAAACGTGATCAAAAGAAAATATCTTGAAGATTGGATTACACAAAATAATATACTCACCTCTTATGGAAACCAGAACTAATATTCAAGAATTAACTAAGTCAGAAGCGGGAGGGAATAACTTAACATTCTGAACTGGTCTTAAATTGACAAAACTTCATGTTTATCATCATTGATAATCAACATCATGATTATTATTGATTGAAAACAAAAATGCGATTTGTCTACTTCATTTTGTGCCAATATCCTTGTGCTTATTAATTTATCTTACTAAGACCTTTCATTTCTCTAACGAAACAATCAATAAGACGTGTTTTTGGTAATCATCTGTGTGTTGAATAAGCTCGATCATCTTATACTGATATCTACGTATTATCAGTTTCTCTTACTAAGTGCTTCCATGTCTTCATCAAAACAATCAATAAGACTTGGTTATCATTGTTATCATCTGTGAGTTGAATGCACATCATGTTGCACAGATATCTTCATCTTACCAGTTTCTCTTACTAAGCGGTTTCATGTCTTCACCGAAGTAATCAAAAAGACGTCAAGTTTTGATCAACTTTTGTGTCTGGAATGTGCAAAGCTTTGCACAAAAATATTTTCCTAAGATCATATACAAAACCGTAAAATCCTTTTCCTAACATTTTTTCTCTCATTTTTCTCAGAATGCGGAATAGATTTTGACATCCTCTACAATATTGTAGCAATCCATTCTGTTTGTGGCTTTGTAGTTTCTGTAGGTAGGAGAAACAGCAAGAGATATATCTATACAATAAGATTTTTTTTCATCTGATATGATATGTCTGATAAACGCTAGGTCGTACTTAAAAATATTTTTCTGGGTCCGTACAAAAATCTATAAATTTGTTTTTTTTAAGAATCGTAATATTTTTATTTGATAATTCTTATGAAACCTTTCTTGTAGGTTTTTATTTTACTAAACATTAACTCATCATTAAACTCGTGTTATATTGAGTTTTAAAAAAAGAAAATATGTAGTCATACTAATATCATGTTTCCACTGCAGCTAAAACTACTTATGTTTATAAAATTCAGATTTAGTCGTTTCCATTGACATAAGCTAATTTATGCATGTGAAATAGCTCGTTTATTTATATTTTTCATATAAAATATATAACAAATATTTAAAATTTTAGTAATTGTTCTTATTAAAATTTATTTTTAATGGTTGCTATTGAAATTATTTGCTTTGAATCAGTTATTTATAATAAGTTCATTTGGATAAAAGCTCTGTATTGTAAATTATCCTCATTAGCAAACTTTATGAGTAAAACTGTCTAAATAAGATAGTGGAAACATGGTATAAATCAATTTAATAAAATTATTAATTAATTAATTTAAAATAAATTATTTAGAATGAAATGTATGAGAATTTAAAAATTTTAGTTATTAAGGTATGTTAGATAACTTAGAAGATGATTATTTTCACAATTTAAAATTTCATTTATTTTATTTGATTAATTTATACAAAACATTTTCTATTAATTATACTTTTTTCTATACTTATTAACTTAAAATGTATGATTATAAGTTATATACTTTTTTCGATATCCAGTTTAAACGGCATTGTTTTAACGGTCCATCTGCGGTGTACAGATCGCACCAGTTTTACTCTTTCACACCCATTCTTTCTTAGTACTACACACTTTCTCCATGCTTTCTATACGTAAAATCAAACATTCTGAACACTGACCGCAAATTTTAACCAGTCAATATTTTGTATTTTTAAGTTTGCAAAAAAAATCACCAATATCCTTAAATTTAAACATCACAATTTAAATCTCTTGTATATAGATATACCACTACTTGCATCAGCCCTCTCTTTTAGTACCACACACTTTCTCTATGCTATCAGACACCTAATTATTTTCTATATTCGAACCAAACATCTTCAGATGAAAAATTGTCATATCTGAAATTTATAGAACGTTTACGTATGAATATGACTCATTTTTGACATTGAAAATGCTTTTCTTAATTGACTTATTTATCTAAATGGTTGGTTCATATTTTAGTTTAAGCAAATATGTTCAAGAATTACCATAAAAGTACTTCTGCTATCAACATGTCTGTAATAATGAGGAATACTTTCCTTCAACTTTCAAACATCCTTTTCTACAAGCCGAACTAAGGGGACATCTCTAGAATTTAAAAACAGCAGCCTGGGATAATTCTATCTTTCACAAAACTTTATGAAGATAAGTGAATAAAAAAACAGGATTTTCTACAGCACGCATTGTATATGTTTGGTTGATCGGTTCTGGACTTCTTTTTAGAGTTCAAATTTTTTTTTTAAGCTTAAAAATGTATCAAGAAGTTAGTTTTAAAACTCCAG
>NC_051847.1:79227268-79237117 GCF_002237135.1 Teleopsis dalmanni | reverse complement strand
ATATGATACAACCAGTTTAATTTACGTCCAGAATGCCTTGTTGCGTAAAACTCGTTAAAATGTTTAACCGAACTCTCCAATTCGGTGGGTAATGAAAAGCTGCTCCCTTGATTAAATGGCCATGATCCAGATGACAGCACTTCAATACTAAAGTCTATTTCTTGCAAAATCTGTGTCTTACGTAGTTGCTCCTTAAAATTATTGTTTAAGTCTTTAGATAGACCAATATCTTGGAACATACGCTGCAATTTTATGGTATATTCATAACCACAAGCTTGTTTCAATTTGGAGATCATAATTGCCTCTGCATCATCTGATGCAGATGTATGATTAACAAGACGTTTGGCAAGCATTTTTGAGTAAAACTTCTGGAAAACATCCTTGTCTTCAATATATTTGAAAATAACCATAACCTGATTAAGATTATCTTCTAATTCTTTTTCTTCAGGATTTTTCGATGACTTTTTAAGTAACAAGTCACAATATCTGGCAAGCAGTTCTGGCGATTTACTGGCACTGTTAGCTTGAGTTACCACATTTGAATTTATGAATTTACCGCAAGCTTTGTCCAGTGCTGCTACAAATCCATTGTCATTATTGAAAGCAGTTAAAACGAGTGCATTAAACTTTTTGTGCACCTCAAGTATTGCTTGTACATACACTTTTGGATCGTTTGCAGCTTCATTATTGCCACATTTTTCAATGGCTTGAATACCCTGCTGTAAAATGTGCTCTTCTAATATTGACTTAAGTTCGGTTAGGTTTTTGGGAGTTCTTGCTACTAATGAATACATGCGTTTTAAATCATCGTTTTTATCAGTGTTTAGCAAATTTTGAAACTCAGAGCGGAATATATCCAAATGCTTTACAATAAGCACCTAAAATAAAAAAATTAATACAATATTTTAGAATATATTTGGAAAGAAATAAATAGCTGTATGTGCTGTACACAATTAATACTTAGCAATTAATACTGACCTGTTCGCAAGCAATTACAAGATCATCATGGGTACTTTCATGCAAATATGAAGTTAGCAAGCAATTGAAATCATCCCGATTAACTCTGCGACGCTCCTCAGCTAAACGTTGTTCGACATGCTTCATATATTCCGTCACTGAATTAGTGCTAAGGTACACATCTGATTCCTGTTCGTAATAAGCTGTAGTTTCGAGTATAAATTTTTTTTCGAAATTGTCTTTATATACTGAGAGTTTATTGTCTCTTTGTTCTTTAAGGGGTAATCCCCCATCGTCTTCATTAAATCCAAGCTCTACATAACAATTAATAATACTTCTTATAAGACCGCGATTAATAGTTTTGCCGTTACGTTCCTCTTCAATGGACTTAAGAACAGCATTAGTGACTGGCTCATTAAGCACTTTAAACAAATGTTCTTTCCACGTAACTAATGCTAAACGATATACTTCATAAATGCCTTTCTGCCCCTCCTCACACTCACGTTTTACCCAATGTCTATTTAGATAGGAACAAATACCATTCAGTACAGTACTCGAAAATTGATACGCTACCCATTGCTTTGTATAGTGTGATAGAAGCACCTCTTCACCTTTTATAGATACAAAATTTTGTAGAAGGCCATTTAAGTAATTCTTCAAAAAGTCCTTAAGACGATCGTATAGCTTTTTACCAACCAATTGAGCCCCACCCGACTTGTGTGTATTACGATTATTCAATGATGAATTAACGCTTGTACAATAATTATAGACATAAGTATACAGTTGCATATAACGATTTTTTGTCAACGATTTCTCTGGCTGGAATACCTGTATAATACCTTGCTCAAGATCAATCCATATGTCATCGAGATTGGCGTGCTTTTGCCCTGTCGTCCCATTGGAACTTGGTCGTTGCATTTTACTCTGTCGAGATGTGGTTGGCGGTTCAGTCGCGGCTTTTTTAGTTGCTCTTATTTTCTTAATTTTTGTAGGAATGATGACTGTTATAAATTCAAAAATAAGTTCCAAAATCCGGTTATACCTAAAAAGAATATAATATTTAAAGTTTATACATTTTAAGACATCAGACAAAAATGATATAAAATTATACATATTTTATAATATAGGATGAGTTATAGTTTGTTTATGGCAGTTCATTACAGACACATAAGTTTTATAGCCTGTAAACACCCCCGTGGACGATCAATTTTTTAGTTGTTAAACTCCCCTAGATGTACCAAAATTTTTCAACAGCAACAACAACAATGTATTAGAAAAAGAGAAAGAAAAGTTCACTTTATAAAATGCTATAATAAAAATTTATAAATCAAGACCCGATGCTAAAAATTAGGCTGACTGTTATATCATTACGAATAATAGCTCTTATATTTTTTCCATATTATTTACAAAATTTGATACTGTCGTCGATTAGATGGTCAAACATTTTTTCAAATTTGGTACTGGTCGCTGGAACTGATGAATATGCTGGTGTCAAAGTAATTTGTAGCGAAATTCATGGAATTTCTCTATAACGGATATGCACGTGAGGCTTTCGTGCGTTGTCTTTATAAAAGTGTATTTTTGTCTTGATGATATATGACACCTAACGTTGAAATGGTCGATATACCACGTTTATACCAACAGAAAAACTATGACGTCCATATTTCTGGTTGATATAATGCTCTCCACGTGTTTTCGACCCCGGTTCTCTGGCTACGTCAAGGGTTTTGATTGTTATTTGATTTAGAACGTTTAGTAATAAATTTATGTTCCATCCATAGTATAGAATAAATGTAAAAATTTCATTGAAACATCTCTAAACTCTGGAAGTTTTTATGGACCACAGTGAATAAAAGTGGTATTTATTTTGCTCATAGTTTTTTTTAATAACTAATTATTTATGTAAATAAAAAATATTTTACCATATACTATCCTCGTGACCATAAAAAGTTTCATCAAATTGATCATCCATTGTTTAGTTGATATTATAATGTAGATTTTATTTGTAATTTTATGCGTACAGCCTTATTAAATAAATGTCCGGAGAAAGATGTTTCACAAATGGCGGTACGATCACGTTTAAATGCATTTAGCACAATGTACTAAGTTATTACCTTTCTCCTTGTATATATTATTTTAAAATCTATTTAACAAAAGCAGGTCTCAAAAACTGTTTTTTGCTATTCTTCCTTGTAGTTCTTCCTATTTAGGTAGCATTTTCAGAATTTTGACACAGGCTGTATGTATACCGTCTATACCGTTTTAATCCTATGAAATTACAGGTAGAATTTCTTGGAACAGATGTTTGTTTATTATAATAAACAAATTTTAGTAAACGCCAATTTTGAATCTGTAACCGCTTTCAACACTCTTATCGTGTGAATAGACTATTCTGAGAATATAAAAACTGATTTGCTTAATTCGTTTACAGAAATAAAGCACGCAATGAATTTCGTTCTAAAGTCTAAAACAAAACGAAAATTTTCGAAGATAAAAGATGTTCGAATTCAAGTTACTCGAACTGTTTAGTATCATAATGTATATAATATAATTTTATAATATAAATTACACTATATAAATACATAACTTAAAATTAATAAACTTAGAATTATTTGTTAGAAAGTAATATATAACACTGCAAAAGTCGCCTCGGGGTTTTTTAAACAACTTACAGACTTATAGTATGTTTTCACTGACTTCGTTAGACCAGTCAACTTACTTAAAATTTTTTGAATCTCAAGTAAGTTAACTGGTCTAACGAAGCCAGTAGAAACTTACTATTACTAACTATTTCTTTTTAACTTACTATTTATTTCTTATTATAAACTAACAAATATTTATTTTAAATACTTTAGAATTAGTGTAAAATCCACATCAAGCCGTCAATTTACGTGTTTAACGACTGATTGCTGTTTTTCGAAGAGTAACGCAAAAAGTAATAAAGTGTTGACCATGTTGTTTTTAACGTCACTACTAGAAAATTAATATTAAACTAAATAAAAGAAAAATTATAATTCTAATGACAGCCCGTCTGTGATAAGGTCATTACTTCCATTGGTTACATGAACGATGCGATCTACATGGTTTAACGAGCCGTAGAGTATACGTCCCGCAGTCACTTGCTAATTTCGATGACCAAGAACCGTTCACCATTCACAAAAGGTATTATACCACCAAGTGCTGTTCAACATTTCTCAACGCTTTTACATATCGTAGTGACTCATCAATTTCGACGACAAAGTGTCATTCACCATTTCCAAAAGGTACTATACCATCAATCACAAGCTCAACGTCCTGTAGCCACTTGTTAATTTCGATGACCAAGTGCCGTCAACCATTCCTTAAAGGGGAATATAGTGCTAATCACCGTTTGGCTCAAAGTCCCGTAGCCATTAATCAATTTCGATGATTGAGTGTCAATTTCCAAAAGGAACTATACCATCACTTGCTCTATGTCCCGTAGCCACTTGTTAATTTCGACAACAGAGTGTCATTCACTATTCCCAAAAGGAACTATACCATCACTTGTTCTACGTCTCGTAGCCACTTGTTAATTTCGACAACTAAATGTTATAAACTATTCCAAAAAGGAATTGTACCACCTTTTGCTCTACATCCCGTAGTAACTATAACTTTCGATGACTAAGTGCCGTTCCTAAAAGGGTGTATACCACCGGGTGTACTCTTCATTTTCTGTGATCGTCAATTTCGATGACAAAGTGACCTTCACCATTCCCAAAAGAGTCTATACTACCAGGTGTACTCTTCATTTTCAGTGACCAACTGCCGTTCACTATTTCCAAAAGAAATTATGCCATTAAACGATGGATCTACATTTCAAAACCACTTATCTATCGCATGGCTCCCAATATAGACAATACCAGCAAGTAAGCATTTCGCTTAGCTACTACAACTACACTCCCGTTAAAGTAAGACTGGTTACAACATAAAACCTCTTGAAACCTGTTGCATGGATATGTAGTGGAAGATTGGCGCAGATCATTGAAGCAATGCATACAAAATGACATTTAATAGTTAGAAAAAGTGAATACATATGCATGTATGTATGTATGTATGGCAATCAAAATAGTATACCTTGAATATTTTACTAAGAAATGTTATCATTGCCATGAAGTAAGAGTTTAATATACCTTGAAAAATCATGGGTGACTAACCATTTGTATCTGCTATACTATTTTGTATCTGCTCTTCAATTGTTCCCAATTGCGTTAGCCAACACCTCTAGAGAAATATATATATATGTATATAATGTTGAAATTTATTTATTTATTATAACAGAAATGCACAAAAACCATACCAGAATGTAATGCTGTAAGGTCGACTTACGTTTGTGAGCGACTGAAGTACGAGACAAGCAAAAAAACAGTAAAGTTTATTGACTTAAACGCAATTAAAAACAATTGAAGGCTATTTTTAAATTTTGCGTGAATCGAAACAGAAACTAAAAAAAAATGTTTTAAATACATAAATAAACAATAAATAAATAAAAATAAAAAAAACATTAAAATGCAAAATATTATATCACAATTTTAAATCGAATGGATACATGAATGTATCGGTTTCACGTTTCAACTGATTTTTGATTGTTTTTCGTTTCAACGAAATTTAATTTTTTACACTTGGAATTTAATTGTGCGAACAATAAAACTTTTTATACAAATCTACAAGACCTTTTTGTAAAAAATAAAACTTAAGAATGAAATATTTTTGTTTTATTATTTTAATATTTTTTTTTAATCAGATATTCTACATACACTAAAAGCGTTGCATACTGTGTTTCAAATAACTGGCAAAAAATTAAATTAACACATTAAATGTATGTATTATGTATGTGAGATAATTAAAATAAATTTCAACCTAAATATGAGATATGATAATAAAAAGTTAACTGAGACATTAAATGCGTAGCTTGGCAGTGATTGTGGAAAATGCCCAATTCTGTGCTTTTCACCTGCTAAAAAAATGGTACACAGTTAACTTTAATGCCAAGCAATGACTGGCATTTTTTTTATAAATTAATTAATATATGTACGTGTATTGCATTAAATATTTTAATTAAAGCTTTAACACGTTTAGCATTGAGATTTATATATTTTGCAATGAATTTTTCATAATTGCCTGAGCAGTATTATTTTTGTTTTGCACTAAGACAAAATAAAATAATTAAAAGCAAATCATGTGTACCTATATCTTTCCCAACTTCACTTTTTGGTGTGAGAGTACCTGCCTAAACACAAAATTACAACTATTACAAAGTATATTAATTTTCAATAATGCATATAGTATAATAATTTTTATTGAATATATATTGCAATTACCTTTCACTGTGCCTTTCCTATTATAAAATATTGTTTGTTTTCCTCCAAATGTTTGGCTGTCATTCAACTTTTTTTTTCAATATAAATTGAATTAACTACTCGCACTCTTGCACACAAATACAGCCAGCGTATATCTTTCCCACTCTGACTTATGTTAAAATTTGCTAATTCTATATTTCCTGGTCATTGGCGAATTTTCACTTATTTTACATAAAATAAGATTGTTGTTTTACGTATACCTGAATCCAAATGAATTTTGTTTTTTCTTTATTTTAAGTAGCACTGTTCATATATACAAAGTTTAAAAACAATGTATTAATAAAAACGGAGTTTATTTATTACTGGAACACATAAAGGAATTAATTTAAAGTTTGCAATAACTAAATTTATTTTCTATATTAATAATACACGAAGACATGCACGACCAACAAACACGAGCAATTGCTGCCGACCACCAACAACGAAAATGTGCTTATATTTCAAAAAAGTATTGCCAGTCTCAAAAAATCACTTTGCACAAAATTTCAATAACATATGCACATATATGCGTTAGCGTGAAGATTTTATAGTAGCGCTTGCGATAAAACTTTTCATAACGCACAATAGTGTAATAATATATTTATTTATATTTAAAAAATGTGCTTATATCTTTACTTTTTTATAATTTGTATAATAGTAAATATAATATTTGCAATTTGAATGATATTATGTTAAAATATATGTATTTATGTATACATTAATGTTTTCAGCTTACTATAGGTGCTTTAGGCAGCTTTTCAGTGTGTCAAAAAACAAGTTGCTCGCTTAAAGTTGCAAAAATGTACGCAAAACAACAGCACTACTTTCTCTATCTAAGCACCTAAATGTAAGTGGACAAATAATTTTCAGCTACTACAGAAAAAATGTTTCACAAATTTCAGAATTGTAAGAACAAAATATTTTAAAAATATGCAAAATATATATGTATATATATACACAAAAATGTTTAGAAGTACGTGAAGAAAATATAACTGAATATTTTGAAAATTTAAAATTTTTAACTTATTTGTTGCTAAAAAGTTAATACTGATTAAGCATAAATATTTTAAACTAGTAAATCTTCAGTCAATCTTCAGACACAAATTTAGGCTGTGAAATCGTCTCTTAAATTTGATTTGAGGCTAGTACAAATACCCGTATAATAGTTATTTAAAAATATTTTTAGCAAATTTCGAAAGAATTTTCCTCAAATTTAGTAACAAATATTGTTTTATGTAAACACTTTTAAGTTGCTTTTAAGTTTTAGCTATTAGCTGACAGCAATTTTAAAAGTATGCTTACTTTTTATGCGTTAATACCTTAAAATTAATTTTAAGGTATAAGGCTAAAGTTAATTGTGTCAATTATCAGCTGATAGCAACATTAAAGTGCTTTTAATTTTTATATGTAAATTTATTTCAAAACTTGTTAAAACTTATATCATAACTCACACATATATAGCAATTAGCAAATATTTTAACAGTTTTTGCAATTATGTTTTGAAATTTAATTCGAGAATATGATTTAGTATATGTTTGTTCCAGATTTCTATGAATTTAACTTAATTTATTTTAGTGGTTTGTGTATATAATTTGTTTACATTGTAATTTTATAATTATTTTAAATTTTGTTTGTTTTTATTTAATTTTGTTTTTATAATTAATAAGTAAAAATGCTCAATTTGTATTCGTACATTTTTCACATGAGTTTTGAATTTGAATTAAGTAAAAAAAAATCAAGAATCATATGATATCTTAGAAAAAAAATTAAGATTCTAACAAATTATTGGTTAGCTAGCGAAAATCGGCTGATTGAAATTAATAAGAATCCGGTTAACTACTAGCTTAACTATTGATTTGAATTAAATAGGGGTGTTCGTTAAATGCGGTTTTTTCTTTCTTTAAAGTTTCAAAGAATATTTCATTTATTTATATCTAATATTACTTATCATATAAAACATATTTTTAAATGTAATTAGAACAAAACTCAAGCAAATTTACTGCACAACACGAAACACAACCGAACACGACGGATGCTCGTAAGAACAAGAAGAATGAAAAAACTTGCTAACCATTAAAGGCAGCCCACACACAGTGGTTGCCAGATTGATATAGATAATTTTAAACATTTCTCCCACCTAGACGTGGAGATACAACCGGATCTTGCGTCTATATTACTCGTGTGCTTCAGGACGTCCTTCAATGTCGATTGGTAAAACAGAGATCTTCGTAATTGGCCGTTTCACAATGGCGGACTGTGTTTTTATGGTTACGACACGAACAGCACCGTCCGTGCCAGGATGGACTTGGATAATGCGGCCAAGCAACCAGGAGCTTGGAGGCAATCGTTCATCTCGAAGTAGGACCAGTTGACCGGTTGCGACATTTGTTTGGCTTTTAGTCCATTTGTTTCTGGCATGTAATTGTGTTAAATATTCTTGGGACCAACGACGCCAAAAGTCTTGATACATCTGGCTTAACATCTTCCATCGGAATAGTACACCAATCTTTGTATTTAGCAAATTAGGTTCAGGTACGGCAGATGGCGCTCGTCCAATCAAAAAGTGTCCTGGTGTCAACGCTGATAAGTCTGTGGGGTCATCAGATAGAGCCGTAAGCGGCCGCGAATTTAAACAATTTTCGACTTGTTTTAATAACGTGTAAAATTCTTCAAAAGTTAAAGTTGCCGTGTTTACTACACGTTTAAGATGAAATTTCATGCTTTTTACTCCTGCCTCCCATAGGCCACCAAAATGAGGCGCTGCGGGTGGTATAAAGTGCCAATTTATGCCAACGGTTGATGCAAACACAGACCCAGCTTCAATTTGTTTTTTAAATAATTTAATTTCATCTTTCATTAAAGCATCAGCACCGACAAAGGATGTACCACGATCGCTGTACATATCTGAGCCAGTGACGACGCGTGCCCTATCTGGAAGGGTGTGCGGCCCTTCTATAATGTTGTTTTTACATGTACCACTTATATTAAAATATATGAGATGTTTTATTAATAATAACTATATTATGTTAGGCAACAATATATTCGTAATATTATATTAACAATTCATTAACAAAATAACATATTAAACAAATTAAATTAATAATTTATATATAAATTTAATATTATGTCAATATGGAAGAAACAAAACTTTTCACATACTTGTAACATCAAACCAACTTTTTTCAAACAAAAGAGTTTTAACTCAGAACCATACATGTTTATCCAGTGATCAAACAAAATCAAACCCACTTGCAACGTACAAATGTGCGCACAAGTACTCCGCACAGTAAGAACAGAAATTCGTGGGTGCTACTGTTAAAAGGGGAGAGACGAAATGTGATAGAAATGTATGCTGAGATGAGCTGCAAACTTCAGCCGCTCATGCAACCACTTTGGCAAATCATCATGTTGGATTCGTATGTGTGCAGTTGATATTCGAGTAGAACAGAAAATTACTCTCATACAATACCCACTATATAAATCTCTATTTTTGATATTATGAACGGGAGTACACGCACATTATTTTGTTCATATG
>NC_051847.1:79213349-79227168 GCF_002237135.1 Teleopsis dalmanni | reverse complement strand
CTTTAAAATTTATGAATACTATTAAATTTATTTTAAGGTGACATAGTTTCCTTAATGCATTTACGGTAGCTATACATACGATAAAAACGAGATATTCAACCACACTACTTTGCAATAAGTTTACACTTATATGTTAAACAGTAATAATATTAAAAATTCTACCAACGATTTATGTAGAACATATTGATTGATAATAAGTTTAAAGGATTAACGAGGTTTAGATTTTGAAAAAAAATTGAAATATCTTAGAATGTTGGTAAAAGGAGAGTAAATCATTTTCTTGAGTGAAGAGTACTATTACCTCAAGATTGATCTGATCAAAAAATACATAAAGGATAGAACCCTGAAATTATTTACGAAAACTGACACACTTACTAAGACCGCGTTATCGAATCTCAGAATGGTTACAGGTTCCTTGGGGAGGCATACAGATCTGAAGTCAAGTCAGTTATTGCTTAGTCTGATGAAGTGATAAACAATAATCTAGTGAAGGCTTAGAGAGAGGTTTTGAAGAAACCTCGCAGTTAGTAGAGAGTTAAAGTGCTCAAGTGCAGTGACTCAACTAGCCTCAACTAGCCTCAACATAATAATAACTACAAATTACTTAAGCTCTATTGTTGAATTAAAAACTAATTTTAATAACATTTGAAAAGACATTATTTTTAATAACTTTTATAATATGTAATGTAGAGTTTTTAGATAGTTATAAAATAACTATACTATACTACAGAACGGATAAATAATATCATTTCTTTACGAAATTGAGAGAATTTCTATCAACTTAATCAATTTATATTATTCAAATCTTATATAGAAGATGAGCTTATAGTATTACTCCCTGATAGATAGGAATAAACTTAAATTTAGAATCCCATTAGAATCCCATTAAATTTGATTTTAATGTCAATTGTTATGGTAGTGAGAATTTTACCGAATAGAAACTATTGTATTTAACAGAGAGTTTTTAAGAAGTAGTGAATTATAATAACAAAATTTTTATTTATTTTTAATTAATTGAATTTTGAAGCTGTGTGGTCAGCCAAAAATAAAATTTATTAAGAATAAATATAAATTTTTTATTAAAATACACTATTGTTCGAAATCTCTACATTAATATTAATGTTATACTAGAAGTATCTAATTTTTGCTGTGCATTCCATTTTAAATGAAAAAGTGGATTTATTTTTTAATAAATAAACTTTTCAAAGTCATGCACTTACATATGCAAATATATATATTTTTTGTACTTGTATAATAAAAAAGGGTTTCTTATTTTTTTATAGAGAGATTATTTCTTTCAATATAATTAATAGATTTATGAATATGGTACAATGTAGTATACAATGTACAACCCAATCAGATTATTGCAGAAAACATGCAGAAAGCACATAATTATATGCAAGGGTCATATTAAATAACCTTTATGAGCCTGTATCCTAATTCTATAAATCAAGAAATATAATGCTAGTGAAATAAAATCAGAATCAGAAGAAAGGTTAAGGTGTAGCAGGTTACTTAAAGTAGTTGTCAATTTGAGTAAGTTTAATCGTAACGGATCTTAGGGTATTGGAAGAGAGGTTATTGAATACATAATAAATTGAATGTTGGAATATTGAATACATATCGAACGCTCATTGTTTTTCCTATTCTTTGACCGTCACAAGTTATTTGAAAACTTTAATCGAGCACTGCTACCAAAAACCACTTGCTATGAAAAAAATATCGAGAAAGTCAAACAATTTTTATTAATAACTGCTATTTATCTTCTGGATTTATCGAAGAAAACTGATTTACTATATTGCATATCTAGCATATTCTATTCAATTTTAACCAAAAGTTTTGGTAAATGGAAGGTGTCTGTGTAATTTGTAGCACAAAGTCTGACGGCCAATCAAAACGGTTTAGCATGGTATGGACTTGATAAGGCTAACAATGTTAAAAAAAGTGGTGCTTGTATTACTAGCTAAAAAAAAAAAACAATGTCAGGATGCCGTATGGAAGCTACTAGAAGAGCTAATAGAGAGAATTACTATTTCAGAGGATTAATATTAAGACATTACTAACTATTTCCTGCGATTCACAAGAATTATTTACTGTACTGTAATCCAAATAGTTTAAAGGGTTAATGCAATATATTTTTTGAAAGTTATATGACGATTATAGATCTGAATTTAACACATTCGACCAGAAATATCATTTTTGTTTCTAAATAATATTACATCGTACAAAAGTATTTATTGTTCATAAATGCTTAACCATTATCATCGATTTTCTACCCCATTCATCTGGTTTGACTATTTCTGCTAATTTCGAAATATAGTTAAAGCAAAATTGGACGATAAAAGGTAATCGTTGCTATAATATCCCGATTATCCGAAACTCTTTAGCTAACATACCATTGCTATTGGTTTGATGATGAAATTGATGAGAGTAAAATATGTTTTGAATAGCTCTTAATAATTTGCAAATGATGTGCTGATTTGAAATAACATTATTTTGCTTAAACAAGAATAAGATATGAAAGGGATAAACTCTTTATATATTCCTTAGATCTGAGTAATCTTTATAGAACTAGGACAGACAGAGTTAGATGTTACTGTTCTTAATATATTTGTTGAAAATTAAGTCCTTCTTTCGTAACCTCGTTATTACAAATCTCTTGAGATAGTAATAAGTATTATAACCTTCTTTCGTAACCTCGTTATTACAAAGCTTTTCAGATAGTAATAAGTATGATTACTTGTCAACTTATTAATTTCATAAATAAAATATTTAGCCACAATTTGAAAGTGTTAATATTTTTACTGATACATAAAAACTTAAATTATTAAATACTATTGTAAAGTAAAGTATTTCTTGAGCTTCCATTCAGCATTTCAATATACAATATGCATAATCAGTATTATTATGTTATTTTATTTTTATTTTGTACTCGTAGAAATACAATATTGTAATTTTGCTGTTTTTTTATTGCATTTTTGTGCAAAAAGTCACCTCAGAGAGTGGCAAAGAATTTTATATTCATCCACTTAACTCTGTTAGTCTGTTGTAGCCCAGTTACCCGGAAACAATTTCATTGATTGCCTTACAACTTAATCGTAGGAAGTTGGTAAATTTTATAAAAATTGATATTAATGATGATTATGTAAAGAAGAGTATCTGTTTTGACATAAGCAGAGTAATTGCCGGAAAGTGTCAAGGATGTAAGGATGTCATAAAAGGAATACAAATTAAATAAAAAACTTCTTGCAGAAAAGATAAAAAGTATGCTAATAAATGTTTGAAGTGTTCTTCACTTCTCAATTCTATTGAACAACGAATTTACATTCATTTCTGACAGAAAATTGGTTTCCACAATAATAAAACATCTTCCCTAGAAACAGCACATCTTCATATGATTTATTGCCGTTAAAGGTTTTCACCCGTGTGGTTATTAGATTCACTCTTGACATTTTCACAGATACAGGCAACATCTGCCTAAACATAAGTAGAGCTTCGCCTCTCCAATATAGCTCAACAAGATGTCAACAAGTAAAAATAGCATTTTACCAAGGGTTTTCATATTTCTTTCTAAAACACACCAAAAAAAAAAAAAAAAATTAAATTAAATTGTAGTCAAAAACATGGAATGGTTTAATCAAGTGATTTAACTCAAAATGTGTGTGACGCAAGTCTGCACTCAGAAAATTTGCTTAAAAATTACGAGTACATCTAGGAAAAGTAAATTTCGAATTATCTTCCACTTGGAGAAAGGAATGTAAAAATAAATTTCTCCATAATTTCCGTATTCATATGCTACCATAAAAATGTTGCTACAAGTATCCTTCAGCAATTTAACGTGTTGTTACTGTGTTTATTGTGTTTATTGTGTTGCCACCATAACCATATTTTGCTATATTTCCATAGAATCGAATCGAAAGTATACGTTTATGGATATGAGTACCTAGTGTGGCTGTGGTGTTGCCACTGTCAATTGTTATTGTTGTGAACAGTGCTTAGAGTCTTGTTATTCTGGCTAACAAAACAAAAAGAAATTGTTATACGTTTTTATTGCAGAATGACGCAAATGCATGCAAATATTGTATCAACCTTATGGGTGCACAAGTGTCTACATGTCCATACAGAATACAGAATGACCACAAGCCAAGTCGTTCCATGAAAAATATTTTGTTAGCTTAACCAGCCATGCCATTCCATGTCTGGGCAGGGAACATAATAATTTTACTTTCGAATAGCAAAGCAAAAAGCCATTAAAACGTATTTTTCCTACTAATATGCAATATCCTTTGATATTTGCTTTTTACGCACAACAACAGAAAATGAGCAGCAATGGAACTGGAATATATACATACATATATCTCGTTATATAAGTAAAGAACCCTGCAGTCAAGCGAAGTTGTGCGAAATAAATCGAAAATAAATCCAAAGTTTAATTTTGGTGAATAATAAAATGATTAAATAATTAAGTTAACTTTTTCTTTCGATTTTATCGTGCCGTTCATCTCAACTCTGTCTGCAACCCATTTTACTTATAGATATCCCGGTCTATGGCAGTAAAAACATAGGTTAACGTTCAAAAATTATAACTTTAAAGGACTTAAATGTTTAGCAAATACTTTGTTAATTTAGTCGGTTCAACCTATTAATATTTAGTGTTCAATAGGTTAAAGTACGTGCCTGTAAATATTTTCACACTAAGAACCGCTTAAGGTTAAACATGTTTAACTAAAGCTTAAAGCACTTAAATTACACTTGAAGTAGTTCTTAAGAGTACAAAGTTTAATCATGTTTAACTAGGAGCATAAATACTTAAACATTACTTGACGTGACTCTTAAGAAGTTAAAAAGCAATTTACTATATGAACTTAAAAGCTCCTTCAAATTGGTTTAAAATTCAAAGCTCCAAACCTTAAATTCAAGAAAAAATAAAGAGAAAGGACACTGATAGTTACGTATCTCAGTAGAGAATATATGGTATAGTTTTTGCGATACAATTTGTAAAAAATAATAAGAAAAGTAAATATTTGAATAATAGTAATACAAATAAGTTGAAAATTAGATACAGGTAAGTTGAGCCAAATACTTTTTTCGAATCATGATCATCATTCATCATTGTTTACATTATGAAGAATTATGCGTGCTGTTTAGTGTAATCGATGGTACTTACATTTGTTACTGAGCTCCTTACTAATTAAAGTTGTGAATATTATTAATTTATATAAACAGTAATACTTTTACCGAACTCTCTACTCGTAATAGTTCATTACATTCTCAATATACCATAAGTTTAGATAAAATCTGGCAAGGAGTCACAAAGGAAAATAATTCTTTAACTCAAATTAAAAGTTCTTAACAGTGAGTATCCTTAAGATATATCCATACAACATGTAAAAAAAGTGTTATAAATGAAAGGGGTTCTTATTCTAGTAACCCATTTTTCTATATTAGATAATATTCTTAACATTCTGCAATTAAATATACCAATAATTCTTTCACTGCAGTTATTAATACATTGTGACATTAGTTCATTGTGATGTGGAAGATATAATTATTTAACTTTCTGATATTTGGTTAGTTGGTTGCAGTGGCAGACAATAGCTATACCTCAATAAGCGATTTTTCGCCGTTTTGTTACCACATTCCTCTCAAGAACCCCTAATACAGAAGAGTAAAGACTAAATCAATTCCATCGAATTTAGATAGTTTAATAGGTCTCTTGTCTTTACCGATGAACATCCTGATAAAATGTCAAAGAATTATCTTCCTAAAAACCTATTTTTTCTGGACGCCAAAAACATGCATTCATTGAAGAAATGTTTTATAGTTTCTTTTCTTGCGGATTTCCACAACTTCTGAAGTGAGGATTATGAGAAACGCGCAGTTTCTCTGCGTGAGTTTCTATCCATCAATGACCAGAAAGAACTGAAGTAACCCCTTGCAGTGTTCACGCGGTTTCCTTAGATGAGTTTCCATCAAGATATAGTTTTATTATAGGTGGGCAATGTTAACCTGAAAGTTGCACATGACTTAAGTGCCATCTGTTATTGAGAAGAAGTTGAAGAAAGAAAGAGATAAGTAGTTCTTTTAATGGTCTCTAGTGTAATATACACCGGTACCGCCAGAGACGCATCCAGGAAAGCACCAACTGTCAGCTTTCTCGTTCCCTTCGATGTTCCTATGTCCAGCCACCAAGATGAGAATGATATCAGACAACCAATTTAGCTCGTCTTTTGCTTCTCTACATTATTTTCTACTCAACATTCTCAACATTCTGATATTTACTACTGGGTCTTAATTCAATAACTTAAATTTGTAAAATAACAATTATCAGCATATACCCAAGTACATATGTCGTTCAATAGATAAATATGTGTTGCTGTGGCTGTGGTTGTGGTTTTATTGTTGTGCATTTCAATGGTAAAGCAATTTGTATTCTAAATCAAATTATTACTAAAGTGTAAAACAGTAATGGGAAAAATGATTTTCCATTTAAAATTGAAAACTTCAGTTTAAGTTGATAATTGCTTAATTTGCACAAATTTACTTCATTTAACTCGTTTGCATTGTTTTCGTTTTGTTGTTTTGTTGTTGTGAGAAAATAATTCGATGTGCTTCCATAACCAATTCGGTTAAACTTGTTAACTTGAAAGTTAGTGTTGCGACATAAACATTCCAATAAGTTTTCCTGACAGCCATACCAGTCTAACACAAATACCAGAAAGTTATTATTTTGCGGTTGGGGTCGTGAGATGTGGCAAACGGAAATGATTTTGCCACTTGAGATTTCGTTGCGCGGTAACAGTTAATTAAGTTGGTCCTTGTTTCTTTACAACATTAATTGCTTTGCTATGTCTGTACAAATGTGGTACAAATCTCTTTAAAATGTATTTGAAAATTAATTGATGTGTAGCTCGTAAAGTATCTTTAGTACTTATTAATTATAACCATAAAGCAGTGCTTCCATTTCATATTTTTGCAGAAATGAACTTTATGAATCATTAAAATTCATTTAGTTTACGAGTATGAAACGAAATGTTACAATTTCATGAACATTTTTGGTAAATTTTAACATTATATATAATTTTTAATTAAAATTTGATTACACTTCATTAAACTTATAAATGGATGTATGTTGTTAATCATGAAATTATACATTAATTACTCATAATTAATTTCAAATTAGTTTTTGGCCAAAGCTGAAATTTTCTCTTTGTTCAGATTTGAACATGTATCTACTCACTATATACATCAAAATACCAAAATATGGTTATTTAGATATTAAATGTTTCATAATTTTTATTAAAATTCGTGTTAAAATCATTTTAATGGTTTTTTCTCATCTTTACATATCATTATAAAAGGCCGTGTTTTTTCCATAAATGAAAGCATTAGTTTCAAATACTTAAACTAATAGACATTAGGATATTTCATTAACACGGGTTTTTCCAACCGCAAGAGGATCAGTGTAGAATGAAATACAGCCAAACCTCTCTATAGCGAACCTCCACTCTATAACGAAGTTTTGTTGAAGACACAGTGATTTTAATATATTTTAACCTCTCTATAGAGAATCTCTCTATAACGAAACTCTCTATAGCGAATTCCTCTCTATAACTAAGTTTTTTCAGGTACCCAAACAAATTTTTACATACAAAGAAACCTCTCTATAACGAATTTATTTAAATACAAGCTAAACACTCAACTAATACGTTGTAACTTATGAGAAACTTCTTTGTTTGCAAGTTATTAACTTGTTAGAAGATTTGGAAGAGTTCCTTAATAAGGAAAAATTACAAATGTCTAAACAAACTAAAATTATAGGCTTACCAATATACAATTAATGTTTTTAATGTTATGTATATATATATGAATAAACACGAATTAAATACATTTTTAAAATAAAAACGTACATACAATTTTGTTCAACCTCTCTATAATGAAGACCTCTCTATAACGAAGTCTCTTGTAGTCACCAACGACTTCGTTATAGAGAGGTTTGACTGTATATGTAAACAAAAGAAAGGGAATTCACGGATAATAACATAGTGACGACATACAAAGGCATTATCTGCCTCTTAGAAAAACCTAAGCTAATTAAGCAATAACATTTTGAAGCTGTTTAGTATGTAAGATTTAATATTTCAGAATGAAATTAAACAAAATAAAATGAGTTGAACATTTGATATGATAGTTTAGTAGAAACAGTATTTATTAATTTTATACAAAGTTAAAGCAACACTAACTTCACTATTTTTATTATATTCCTAAGTGACGTCGTGACGATGCCGCACCGCGTTGGATGCTCCTTAAGTACTCTTTTCAAACGAGATTTTCAAGTGCGAGTTCCGTAAGAAGTCAAGGAATTTCACGTGTATGCTTGAACATCTTGTTGAAGGTTGTTTTTTATCACTCTTCAATGAGAAAAAATGTGAAAATATTTACAAAAATTTAAAACGTCTAAATTCGGAATATTTATATATATATTGCAAGTTAAAGCTTATAGTTAATAGATATATACAACTAAACGCCTATATTCTAATGGCATTTGCGAAAGGTAAGTCTGGATTCAATCTAGATTTGTAAATATCGTTTCCCAATCGAACGTTTTTAGAGGGCATCTAATATTTTTGTAGTGCAGTTAGTAGACATTTATATTTTTTATCGATTCATATAAAACAGCTGTTAATTTTAGGGTAATTATGCTACTCAGGTTAAATATATAGAGTATTATATATTTATCTTAAGTGTTAATCATTTCGCTTGAGATTTACCAATCGAAAATGAAAATTACACTAAAAGTGAATCTCGGTTGAAAAAGTTGCACTATGTATATAATGAGTTAATTTGAATTATTTCTTATTTTATTGCTTTTTATCTACTACGGCATAAAACTCTTATTTCTCTTGCTCTTAGTCATTTTATTTCAACGGAGCGTATTAACATATTATAAATAAAGTGTTCTTTTTTTTTTCATCGTAGTTATAAAAGCTATGATCAAAGATATGGCTTCGCTCATCGACTTTTCAAGCAAACCTAACAGTAATCCATCTTTAGAGTACGTTATCTTCTTAATTTACCATTTCCTTTTATATTATATTATATTTGTATTTTCTTTATAATAGTTCAAATAATTATTGATGGCATTTGCACTACAGCGCAATGAAGACCAAGAAATGTAATAATAGAAGCTTAAAAGATTTTAGGATCTTTCCATATTTTTATGAATTTTGCAGAAACGGATTTCATTATGGAGAGTTACTAATTGACTTTCATGCTATGGTCTTTATGATTAAGAGTTACTAATTGACTTCTTTGTCTACATAACAACAAACCTTTATTATTATTATTATTATTATTATTATTAAAGCTTGTTATGCTTCATGTTATAAACCTAAAACTAATGTGATTGCTTTGTGTAGTAAACTATTCTTTTTTATTTAATAAAAATTTATAATTAAAAATTAAAATTAAGTAATAAAATTTAAATTAAAATCAATTGGTTTGTGATTTGGTTCTGATAGACAACAGCAAGTGAATTAGTTAACGAACTTTCACAAAAAATTAACAAAACTCCAATGTTAATACAAGACTAATACGGCATTGGGTCCGTTGGTTAATAAACGCTGACTTTGAGTTTCAAATTTGACAAGACACGAGTTCACCCCTCTATATTTGCAGTCTCCAAAAACTATATAAGAAAAATTAAATGTAAAACTTCTCCAATTTAAATTTATTAAATTGAATAAATGTTTCAAAAACGGATAGTTTTGTTAAGGGATCCAATTAAGATCCCTTAATCCACATGCTTGGTTTAACCTGAGCATGTGGGTTTTCAATTAGGAGCAATCGGTGATTACAGTTTTTAATAATGTTAATCAATTAATAGTTTTAACACAACACTCAATGAATCTCCTACATAGTGTTACGTTCAACATCTTTATATTCATGTGTGCAGAGTTAGAGTCTGGCACGGTGGCGAGGCCAGCTAGCTCGTCAGAAAAGGGTTGGATTCTTTACTCCGCTATAGCACATCCGAACCGTAACAAAAAAATAAAGAAAAATCGTGCCAGAGAATTTGGTTCAAAAAAATTACAATCAATGATAGTAATTTTATATAATATTAATACCTTGTGTCTATCAGTTTTTTTTTTTTCTTCGTATTGTCCTTGTCCTTGTCGGTCGGTTTGGACCTACCCACCCTCACTACATTACCGTAGTTACCGTTGAGCTGAAGTAACAGGCCCTGTTAAATTCTCTCCAGCTCCCTATTTTCATGTTCGTCCCTGTCCTGTCTAACTCATTTTTATTTTACTGCAACCTAACATTGCCCCCTTCTTCACTTTCACCTGTCACCTATATCTATTGAACTTAAGCCATCATTTTGTTTGAATTTACTTCATTTACACATTTAGTTTGTTACACAAAAAAAAAAGAAAATCTTATGAATGGAATTATTTTTAATTTTGTTTCTTTTTTTCTTTTTATGGTTTATTATTTTATTATATAATAATACAAAAAAAATTCGACTAAACTAAACTAAGCAAAATTCTCTTCAAATAAAAAAAATACAAAAGAATATATATATATACATAATGTATTCATAATAAAAAACTTACAATCTACTCTTACTATTTAATGCACAACTATATGTATATCCATAATATATTTATAATAAGAAAATAGATAAATATAACGAGAATAAAAAAAAAATAGCTTTCTATACATCAACTTGTTGTTTTGTTTTTTTTTCCTTTTTTTTTTCTTTTACATTTAGACTACCAATATTTTAATTACTTTGATTACTCTTACCAACATCGTAGCAGTGACGTCACTCCGCGTTGCTGACCTAAATAGCTACAAAAAAATTAAAAAAAACAAATTGTGGATAATCAAAGAAAAAAATAACAAAACAAAGACACCTGATGTGCTTGATCACTTATAATATATGTACATCATTTAAAGTAAAAAAAATGTATATATTCTAATCTTGCGTGACTAATATCATATCCAAAATAAATTAACAATGAATATTATTTCTACTAATAATTTCATAAATAGAACTAATTAATTCAAGAAAATTAATAAAAAAAACTTAATGTATATATATAAAAAAATTCAAATTATTAAAATAAGTTGGAGAAAAAAAATTTTTTTTTTTTTTTTTAATTTAGAAACAAAAAAAATATGAGATTGAATATTTAAAAAAATTGTAAGACATTATAGACGGCAATTAGTCATAGGTAATTGAACAACTGAGTAAGCATAATATAATTTATTGTTTAAATGAATTTAATGAATTTAATTAATTTAATCATAAGCATTAACGTAAAAAAAAAATCATATCCTGTAGCACTTCCGCGCGGTCTTAGTATTCTCCGTTGCTATTCTACAACTGTAAGGGTAGCTTACCGTACCAGTTGCTGTTAGATGTACTTGCAGTGAGTCCTAGGGCTAATTCCATATGTTTATCACTCCTTATTGAACTGGACTTATTACACATATAATACGGCTTGTTAGGTTGTTAAATCCAAGTTTCACCGACAGGTTATATTTATATATGGCTAATTCCATATGCTTATCAATCCTTATTGGACTTGATTTATTACACTTATAATACGGCTTATTAGGTTGTTAAATCAAAGTTTCACCGATATGTTATATTTATATATGGCTAATTCCATATGCTTATCAATCCTTATTGGACTTGATTTATTACACATATAATACGGCTTGTTAGGTTGTTAAATCCAAGTTTCAACGACAGGTTATATTTATATATGGCTAATTCCATATGCTTATCAATCCTTATTGGACTTGATTTATTACACTTATAATACGGCTTATTAGGTTGTTAAATCAAAGTTTCACCGATATGTTATATTTATATATGGCTAATTCCATATGCTTATCAATCCTTATTGGACTTGATTTATTACACATATAATACGGCTTGTTAGGTTGTTAAATACAAGTTTCACCGATATGTTATATTTATTTGAATTTTTTTTCGATCATCAATTTATTCAAAGTTTTGATCATTTAAACCTCCGATTTGTAAAAATATTTTTTTTTTTTTTTTTTTTATTCACTTTAATTATTTTTTTGTATTAATAATAGTTAATTTTAAATGTTCACTTTAATTAATTTTTCAATATATCGTCTCAAATTTTTCACGTCGCTCGCGGACATCAACCGTCTTCTTCCAAAAACTTCCTTTTTCCAAAAAAAAACTGCAACCAATATCTCTATCTTATATCATTCTCCTCCCGTAATTTAATCCGTTGGACACTCATCCCGTACACTTTTCGGGGTCGTTCCTTGAACCTCCAGTTAATGTTATTTTTCTTTCCACCTTCCGAACACTTTTTTTTTCTTTTTATCTTATTTCAATACTTGCATTACACATTGCTCTGGCAGCATTGATCATTTCAACTTCCAATTTGGCCAAACTTTTCGCCGCGACTCTTGATCAAAACAAAAGAAAACAAAAAAAAAATGTACAAAAGCTTTTTTTTCTTTTTTTCTTTCTTGCAAATTTTGACATTTCGCTGTGCGTGCAATGCACAGGCTAATTTTAATTTATAAAAAAATAAAAATAAAAATAAATAAAAAAATGAGTAGACGGTGTGTCAATAAAATATTACTGCCGCGAATTTGGACAAGGAAGTGCATGCTCACTTTACCAAAGGAATCACCGTGAGACAAGCAGGTGCTGCACTGAGACTGCCTGGACAACGTGGGACATGCGAGGTAATATCATGTTTTTAATTTTCTTACTCATGTTAGCCTATCACCTCCTACTCACACAGGCATACACAACAGGATCGAAGCTGCCGATGTCGCCTGCGATATGGAGCGTCTTCGTAGAAAAATTTTCTGTGTAGGCCGTCGATCCCAATACTTTATTTCACCCTTGTTTATGTTCCCAACGTGTGGCTTCGACCCACGCCCTATGTTATAGTCTCATGCTCTACTGGCTGAGTTAACAGGACAAAACTACCGAAATTGATATTATATCACAAAAGGACGAATTAAAAGAGACTAAGACTAAACTAACTATTGACAAAGATAATAATAAAAATGCTCTAACATATCTTTGTCAAACATTTGAGCCTAAATAGATATATTTACTAAATACCTAATCGTTGGTCCAAACTTACTAGCTATTTCTTTTCGTAACTTTACCTAATTATTTCTAGTCAATTATATTTAGTAATAATTGGTAAAAAAAATCAATAGAAATGTTACTATCAAGTGTTTCTGGCTTATAAACAAAATTATTACATCTATGATTCCTAAGAGCTACACTAGATAAATATCTTTAGCGTGGTACGTGCCCATATCCTTACCATCCAACCCTTTTAAGGTATATAGGGAATTGCCTACATTTTTTTGAATAATACATTTAATATTTTTTTTAGCTAGTTTTGCATTATAACTTTCGGCTGCATTGCTTTGTCTAAAATTCCTTCTATATACCATTTGTCCCTCTTTAAAAGAAATTGGCTTACTCCTCGTGTTATACACCTTTTCGGCCCTTTGATGAGCCAATTTGAGTTCATGCACTGTCTTTTCTCTTAGTAACTGTTGCCGATCAGACGTCATCATTACAGAAAAATCACCTGTTTTTACGGTAGCAATATTTCGCATCACCTTGTAGGAATTACCATGCAGCATCATCTGAGTTCCAAATAAGGCATAGTAAGGTTCTATCCCAATCGCGCTATGTATTACACTCCGGAGCGCCCATGCCGCCTCACTGACATGGCGATCCCAGGTCTTCTGATCCTGAGTTATGAAAGATCGTAAAATTTGGAGC
>NC_051847.1:79132265-79213249 GCF_002237135.1 Teleopsis dalmanni | reverse complement strand
TACTTTTCGTAGGTCCGCGAAGGTATGGCTTTTAGTTCCTTCAGCGAATTCTCTTTTACTGATTCAATCGACTCAAAACGCTTGCCACGAAGGGGCAATTTGAGTTTCGGGAACAGGAAAAAATCGTACTGATCCAGATCTGGCGAATATGGTGCCGGAGCGATGACAGTGGTGCCGTGTTTGATCAAAAAATCGCGTACAACAAGAATTTTGCATAGTAAAAATCGCTAAATGCACTTGAGGTAGTTTCACATTAACAGCTGCTGTAAACAAACTAATTGACAGATGGCGCTCAAATTTGTACCATATGTCAAGAAAGGGTGTACCAACATAACAAATAAAAATTTTTTGAAAAAGGTTTATTACTTAAGGAGTAGGTAACAAACAACAAAATCCGGATACTTTTTGAGCAGAAGGTGGATTTTATTAATATTAATTTATGTTTATTAATTTTAGATCCTGATCCTGATGATGACTCTCAAGGAGAGTCAAAATATGAAATATATTTAAAAATATTAGACATCCGTTTAATAATTATTTTAATTATTTAAATTTCTAAAAAACATAAGGTATTGATTTTTCGGTATGAAAATATAGGAAGTTAACTGTAGGTCCTTAGACGGTAGGTGCTTCTAAGAAGTTATTTGTATTATAAGAAAATGAGGTTCTGTCTTATTTTGTTTTTTATTTAAAAATAGTTATAAAAAAACTAAATTTTAATTTGTTTTTTTAACAATATATTTTATTAATTATTAATATTCTAAATTATTTTTTTTCTGTATTAAATTAAGACTATCATTTGTTTAATGCATTATTATTATTATTATTATTTTTTTTTTTAATTAACATATCTTGAACATTTATTAACATACGAGTAACAATTATATATTTTATATTTATAAGAACTATTTAAAAGAAACTAAAAATGAAGAGAGAGTTTTAACTTAAAAACTAGCATCACAAAAAATAAAAATGAGAAAATAATTTATTAAACAATACTGCTTCCATGCAAACATACATACATACATTATATACTCATATAGTTTAAATTTTTAACAAATTATTTACTTTTACTTAGAAAGGATTCGAGACTTCGTTGTGTGAACGATGTTTAGATTTTTTTGTTTTTTTTTAAATAAAATAAAATAAAAGTACGGCACTGCGTTGTATATCTTGTTCAAAAGAAATTTCGTTGTACTATTTGTTAAATATGTTTACTTTAGTTTCAAACTTTACAATAAGTAATATTAATTAATTACAACTAAATTTACAGTAATTTTACATTTAATTGCTTATATATATATATATGTTATATGTAATCAGATCATGCTGCCGAACATGCGTTTCCCACGCGTTAGTACCAGACTAACCACCATTACGGTCAGTAAGAAGAACACTAGACTTAGAAATGTGGTTATGTAGCGACATCTTTGACGGAATTTCTTTTCCTTCTCCATTTTTATTCGTAATTGTTCGGCCCGGGGTAGGTCTAATGTGAAATCAGACTCGGGACGTGATGACGGCTGAAAGCAATATACAAAAAATTAAGTTATTAAATTGGAAAATTGAAAAAATTAAAGTAAGGTATATAATATATAGACAGAATTAACTATTGTAGAGGGGGTAAGATAGATAATACTTTTTAAAACTATAAGTTTAAAATATAAAATTAAAGTAAGATATATAACATATAGACAGAATTAACTATTGAAGAGGGGCTAAGGTAGATAATACTTTTTTAAAACTATAAGTTTAAAATATAAAATTAAAGTAAGGTATATAATATATAGACAGAATTAACTATTGAATAGGGGGTAAGGTAGATAACACTTTTTAAAACTACAAGTTTAAAATATAAAATTAAAGTAAGATATGTAATATATAGATAGAATTAATTATTGAAGAGGGGCTAAGGTAGATACAACTTTTTTAAAATTATAAGTGGTGTGAGAAACACTGGTTTAAGACTATGTCACTATTTAACTTAACAGTTAAGAAGCTGTGTTATTTGCATACCTATATATGGGTCTGTCCATTCGATCACATAAAATATACATGATATATACTAAACAAAAACTTGCTATTGTTGTTATTGTGTTAACTTTTGGCGACCAAAAATGTGAACATGAGTTCAAATATGGTTAGGTAAAAGAAGTGTGTCATAGTCTCTGTTGGGAACGATGTTTGATGGTCACTCCTAGTTAATGAGTGGCTCTAAAGCGTAGTTCGGGTCGCTCTTGGTATTACCCACCTCTCATTCATTTCTTATTGCTAAAAACCAATCTTCTTCTCTAATTCATACCCTAACACATGTGGTCTTATTGTTGTGACCCGCTGGGACTTGCTTGTGAAATCCCTTTGGGAGGTGTCGAACGCTGGCGACGAGTGGATCCGGGATGTAGACCCGGCCGTTGTTGAAACCAACATATACATTCGTATTTTGTAATTCCTTCCATGTTTTTTGCAAAATAGATCTACTCGGGTTACAATAATAATAATAAGACAAATATGTTTTGTGATAACGACTATCGACAAAAGTCCAAATATTGAAATAAAAAATAAATTATTATAAATATTAATATAAATGTAAATAAAAACTATTTATCAATATAAACAAAATTTCTGTTTCAACAAATTGACAAAACAAAACATATATGTTAACACTCGTATTATAAGACAATATAAAATTATTATAAATAAGTTTTTATGAAATATTAAGAGCAGATATGATAAAGATTTATAATGTAGAGCTTAAAAATTATAAGCGAATATACTGCATAATCCATTTAAAATTGGCATTGATGGTTATGCTCCATAAAACTTGCCATTCAGTATTTGTTTACTGGTTGAACTAAAAAATTTATTGTATTTACAAATAAAATAAATAATAATATATTCTTTTATATTTTGTCTTGAAGAGCTTATAAGGTTGGCATGCCATATTCAAGCCATCACATGAGACTTCATGTGACCCTGTAGTAAAATAAGGCGTGTCTGCAGATTGTTCACAAATGCAGCTGCCGCCTCTTCGATTTGTTTATTAAAAAAAAAAAAAATTGATTTTAAATTCCATTATAAACATATAGTCCATTCCATAACAAGTGTAGACCTGTTGACCCCTAATGCCGGTCAAATAATCTACCGGTTAATTTAATCAAAACTAGGAATCCCAACCGTTTCCAAATGTTTGCCAAAAATATGCAAAACAAACCCAAAACAAAAGAGCAATTATATATCTTCAAGATTTATGACCATTAAAATGATGTTAAACAAATTTTGTTCAATTATTCAAAACACTCAATTGTGTGGCCAGGGGCGTGGCATGCATGCGATTCACTGAATTTCGCAGTTATTTAGGTTAACAGAAATAAGCAGGTGAATCACATACGTACTTGCCAATAGCTTGACCCATTGAGACGCGTGCGTGCGCTTCCATAATAATTATTCCATAATTTTTTTTTTAAATTTCGAGCAGTCGTAACCTTGAAAAGTACAACATAAAAAAGTTGTTATCGCCAAAAACGCATCGCTATTGTTTTTTTTTTTATTGAAAATTAAAATTTTTTATTTATTACTCGTTTCACTTTCTATTTCAAGTTTTTTATTTAACTCACCGGTTTCGACTTCTCAATGGTGTCTCGTAGTTGTGAGGAAGCTTACTGTTTGCTCGATCACACCAAGATTGACAAGCCGATCATTGATTTTAAACAATGTCCGGTAAAAGAGTAATCAATCAAATCAATAATGTCTTGATATGTACATATGAATATTTTTTTAAGAGTAAGTTAAAGTAATTAATGTAATCAATCTCTAGATAACAGATATATAGCCTGACATTTAAATGAACTACAATATTTGGGCTAAAACCCACACTTTGTGCAAAGATCAAAGACTCATAAATATAGCCGATTGCTATAGCTGAACTCTAGATATATTCTGCAAGATTTGAGCACATATACATAGATCCAATAGAAACTCTATCCATTTACAAAGGTTCTCAGTAGCGCTTAACAGATCGTTTGACACATCGTATGTACGATGGATGGATGTACGGTGGAATTTTGAGATTGGCATCATTCGCTCAGGTATTTTATAGTAATTGGATCTATAAGGTTTATTAAATGAACTGACAAAATTCTTAGGCATCCGACGTCAACTTACCACATATTGGTTACCTAGTTACTACTAGTTTTTCTTGCAATATGCATTTTGATCTTAGAGGGAGTAATATACCAAGCAGATATATCATTAAGAAGGTTTTTGAAAATTAAAATTAATAAAACATATTATTATTATAATTATTAAAAGAAGAGAATAGACCTAAAAGGTCTATTGTGCCCCTTACTCGGGTTAAAGTGTTTCTCCATGTCCGATTTCTTTAATAAAATACAGTATAGAGCCTACCTTTCCTAGTCTTGAATCTTTATGATCCATCAAATACCCTCCTAGGTATTACTTCCGCTTGTGCATCAATGCCGGACACTCCCAAAGCACATGGTATGCAGTTTCTTAAAACATACTAAATGTTTTGATTTTTACCGAGAGTTTTCAATCACCAAATCCCGGTGAAAATCAAAAACTTGTTGATAAAATTGGTAGTATTAACAAATAATTATTAAAACATAATTTTAAGAGTTAAAACCAATCTAAATTATTTAATAAGCATTTAATTCTAATAGAATTAATTTTATTTTTTTCAACTTATTAATTATTTATTTTTGTAGTATATTACCACAGTTATTTAGATTACCTGGAACTAAAACTGTGTTTACTAATATAAAACTTTTAAACGTCTTAAAAAAATAAACTGGGCGTTTAGGGAAGGTATGTAAATAGGTTATGTTTCAATTAGGTTATGTTAAGAAACTGTCTGAAATATTTTGTACTCAGTATGAGTAGTTTGTCTGATACCGTGTTGGATAGTTTCCTTTGCTATTGACATTTACAGTTTACTTGGTGGTTTTTAAATGGGGAATTCTACCACTACTTTTTTAAGTTTCGTCATAAAGTGGGCTTATGTGTGAATATAACAATAGGCACGAATATGAATAAAACTGATGCAAAGGACTAATCTTTTTTTTGAAGAGGAACTAAGTAAAGGAGACTTTCATAAAAAAAGTAAATTAACATCTTTCACCTATATTTTTTATTCTGACTTCGGTTTTTTTATTGTGTAGAAGTCGAATTCAAGTAACACTGATTGTATTGACTTTAAACCAGAGTTTCTCAAAGAATACTCCTTAGTGCACTTGGTACTTCCAAATGCAATTCGATGCACTTCGCAAAAAGTTATGATTATTATTTGTTAAGTACATCTTTTATATTATTATTATTATTGTTAAAGGATACGAAACTGCGATTGTAGGATCTATTGAAGCCCCCTTCGTGGTTTAGAGATGTACCTCTAAGCCCCGTTGCGTCAATAAATAGTAGTATAGAACCTACTTTATTGCCTTTTCCGTAAGAATATACATTCTCAGGAGTCTATTCCATATGTGCATTAGCGCAGGACATTCTAACAGCACATGTATGGCTGTCTCCTCATTCTCTTCGCAGAATCCACAGTTTGCATCCATATACATACCCAGTCTCGTAAGGTGGTATTTTAGTTTACAATGCTTTGTTAGGACACCTTTCATAACTATGGGACAAAATTTCTATTTTGAAAGATGCTCTATATTTGTAACAGTTTGTTAACTTATGGAGACTTCGAGTTAGAGAATTTTTTATTTCTTTTTTCATTTTTGAAAGAAACTAGAATGACACTTTAAGATATTTATTTATTTGCAATCAAATAAAGTACAGAAGTTATAGTGAAGTAAAATATTCAGAAATTAGTGTTTGGGACTTTAATTGTTTTGTTATTTTCAGTAAAAAAAAATTCCACTTTATTCAAACTCTTATTGTGATCATCAGTTGTAACAGAGTATTATTCGATTGCAAATATAAATTCAGAATTTTGAATGAGTCTTCTACTTCATTCTTGAAAGTCTGATGAATACTTACACCCACCGAACCCTCATCATTACTTTTCGTTGCGCTTAGAATTGGATCCAGTAATTTAGAGCTATAGTGCTCAACAATATCCTCTTCTGTAGAAAAGCTTGATTGTACAAATTTCATTGTCAAGCTCAATATAATCGTTAAGAGTAGCATTGGAAGTTATTTTATTTACTAAAAATCACGCTACCAGCGATTGGCATTTGCACAAAGAAACAACAAAAGAAAGATTAAACATTTGGTTTGGAAAAAGGGACTTCCCCTAACAGCAAAATACATTTATACTTAAAATAAAAATTCGACTTATAGAATTCACTTTCCTATATTCCTATCCTAGTTTGAGTTATAAAGAAATTCGAGTTATAGAAGTTCGAGTTATGGAAGCAGAATTGTATGTAATTTGCTCTCTAAAACCTTGGTGCACTGTTTTTGGTTTGAGTTATAGAAAAATCGAGTTATGGAATTTTGACTGTATTTACTAAATATGTATATAAAAGTAAGTTTTTTAAATCACCAAAACTCATATATAATATTTTCTATTAAATGAATTTATTCTGTAATTTTCTTTCTTTTCTTTGTATTATTTGAATATTTTTATTTGTATTTCAATGACTCTGCAAAACTAACTAAACGAACGTCCTTACAGTAATGTAATCACGATGTCTGACCACATATTAGAATGGTTATAAAAAACGTTCATTACAAATGTCAAACATATTGTAACATCAGATAAAAAAGCTATGAAGGTAACTGGTTTTGCAATGCAGACAGAGTTGACAGTTCACGTAGCAGCTGCTTTTTATGCCACTTAGTTTGTATTTAATTGACGGATTCATTTAGTCTAGACTAAGAAAGGTTTTATATATATATATTTTACATAAGACATGTTATTTTTAGACATCTTCATTATGGAAGTAAAACACTTAAAAGGTGACAAATTGTAAATTGTTTTCCTTGCAATTCCGCATTGTTAACAATTATTGCATATCACCAAATCGGCCTCTTGAGCAGATTTCAATACGGAACAGGAGAAAGTTTCAATGCTGAAGATTTTCAATGGAATGAAAACACAAAAAAATAAAGAAAAAATAAACAAAAATATGCCAAAATAATAATGGAATTTTTGAAAAAGTGTCGATTTAAATGTGCACTCTTATCGAGCTTTACTAACAACTCTCATTAATCCTACAAAGTTATTTTCTTTACTATTTGTGCGCTACAGTTCACGTGGGTAGACTTAGTTTGGTAGAGTTGCATAAAGTATTATTTTATATTTTGTAATCTTCTGACATCTGACAATCTGACAGTAAGTCAGTTGTGTTTAAGGAAATCAGAATTTATTTGAATTATACAATCTTTGTACTCACAAGGAGAAAAAAATTATCAACAGTATTTGTTAAAGTTAAAGTGTTTAGACAAGATATTGAAGAGATTCTCATTAGAAATCAGGCTTTTATGGATATTTTTATGTTTCAATGTCAGGTGTGTAGTCTACACCTGTTATGACAACAAAAACAAAGAAGTGTTTTTTGTTTCATTAAAGCAAAAATACTGCTTTTATGAATTGATGTAGGTATTAAATTGAATTCACATTATAAAATAAATCCCTTCACATCACTCATGCATGCATACTGTACTCAAATTACTTCAAATGTGTTGTATACAATTTATGCCAACTTAACTGTGTTGCAAACGTATAAAAAAAGAAAATAAAGTGTCGAATAACAGCACTAAAAAACGAAATAATAATTTTTACACAATACTTTTGAAATTTGCTTATAATAAACATTTCAAATATTAAAAAATTAGATTTGCTTTAAGTAATTCAGATTTAAGAACAGAAAATAGGAAGATTGGGTTTTGTCGAATCTATAATGCCCGTCACATACATGATTTGTTAGTTTAAGGGGTTGCTAAGCATTGGTTCCATGAAATATTAAGTTTTGATTATTTTTGGAAAATCTGTATTTATGATGACCGCCTGGCTCAATAGTTCATAGGTGTTTTATAGTGCAGTGCCTAAATTATGCCAGCCGGTACATTTGCAATGAAGCATATATTTATTGTTTTTTCTTTTACGCAGTCAGTTGATACTACTCAAATGCTTACTAATTATACAAAACTCTTCTCTGGATATACTGCTATTTATATATATTTATTGATGGATATTTTGTCATAGAGTCAATCGATTTTGTTCAAATGTCGAAGTTGTCTCAGCTCCGAGACTAGTCTACTTATTAATACTCAAAGTGACAAATAGACAGGCTAATACTCGTATTATCTCTCAATAAATTTAAATTTTACCAACATTTTTATTTACGCATACACGTAAATATTTATTACAATAACAAAAATAATAATTGTATAAGTAATAAAAGAAATAGGATAGAAATAAAATATAGAAAATAGGAATTTAATTGGTACTAAATACGACCAATTAAATTCCTAAGAAGGAATTTAAGAAGGTAAGAAGATTGAATACATAATAATCCCGACCCGTTGGCGTTGGACTTGTTGCCACATATGAATTCTTTTACTAGATTAAGAATAAAAAGTCTCAGAAATTTTCTCTAAATATATGCTTAGTTTACACCGTTACACATAGTGCTTTACAAGGTTAAGAATTATAATTCTCAGGAATCTTCCCCTAATATATATGCTTAGTTGACACCACTATACATAAATGTATATTCATGTGAGACTGGATATAGCTTCATACAAGGCCTTGAAAAGCTATCCAAAACACATATGTCAATTGAACGGAACAAATTGTAATAAACAGGATTCAAACCAAAAAAAATTCGTAGGTATTATTAACATACAGATTATAGAGCTCTCTAGGGGGAATTTGGACTGAGACTTAGAATGGTCTCATTTATCTTCTATGTAAATTTCTTAACATCATCTATAGATAGAGTTTATTCCATTCACAGTGAGTGTTTAATGAGTGGTTTATGCTTTAATAAAAAGAAGAAATAATATGTGTATTCTCTAGATTATATATATTATTTTATGTATATTTATATTACAACATATTTATTTTCAGTTCAAATTTACCTGTAAACCAGAAGAAAATGTTTTTTATTCCACAACAAAATCCCACTAACCCGATTTTTATAAAAACATAAATATATTTCCTTCTATTGAAATATACGAACTTTAATGTTTTAATCCTAAAAATAACTTGAAAACTGCTAGAAGCATTAATAGGAAGTTATTCAATCTGTTACTAAGTAACTTATTTTAGTATCTGATATATCTGAACCTCATTAGTTTTACTTTCTACCACACTTAATAGTCGCTCATTCCTACATTTTATTTTTTTTATTTTCATTATTGCCATATTGTAAAAATGTGAATAAAAGTTTATAAAAGGAAAAAAAAACTATCTTACCTTCCGGCTTTTAGTTTACACTTTCCTATTATTATATTTTTATGTGTTGAAGATGATGTTCGCTGGCTGCAAATGCCAATACCAGGGAACACGTAACTGAGCTAAGAAATTACCTCATGTGTATCTTATACCTACGTGTATTACACACAATCAATAATAAATAACAATGCCGAAGTAAGTAAAAGCAGAAGATGCAGAAACGTGTTAACACTGTACATACTTTATCCGGTGGTATATTCAGTTAAGTTGGACATAAATGACTTATATAGAGTTGGGTTGTAATAAATAAATCATCTATAAAAGTTTTATTAGAGTTGTGTTAATTATCTGGTAGTAATTTTAAGAGACACAAGGTGAGAATTGACACTTGGAAGTAGATACAGATATATAATTGATCAGTATAGTAAGAATTAATAGTTATTGCTTGAATTAAACTATTTTTTTGATCATAATATTTCTATCACTTCTTGCTATATTTTAACTACTTTTTGTACTTTTATTACTAAAAGAATTCTTAAAGTGATGATATGTTATTTTATTATATAGTGTAAACTCTCATCATTATTTTTTATCCCGGTTAATGGAAAGACTTTAAAGTGGACGCGTTTTAAACGTATTGCAAATGACAGTGGTGCACTGCGATCTATAAGACCTATTGCGCCATTGAGGACTGATCATATCTATTTGAATAGAACCGTTGTTTTTGCAAAGAGCAGTGCTACACTATGACTAATAACATATTATCATTATTGCAAGAGATAGTGATCTTCCATGGCCTTTAAGACTAGTTGTGTAGTAGAGAAATATTCCAGACTTTACTGAGTGCATACTAAATTTTGTTTCTTTAAGTGTTATAGAGCCTAAAATCCTATTTATATCTCTATGCCAGAAATAGTGGTAAGATTTATTAACGGCTATTGAGCATATTAAAAAAACATCTGGAATTAATTCATGAAATTGTATAATGCCACTACTCTCTGTTAAAAGCAAAGGGCTGAAAGTAGCAGATACTATGTTATTACTTTCATATGTATAAAAAAGATCTTAGTGATCTCAAATTAAAAGTTAACTTCAAATGCTTATAAGAACAAGTTTTGGACAATAAACAAGAATAAAAGACGCAGATTAAGAGACCTCTGTAGCAAAGTACACTAACAAATAATGATTGACATTTATAGCTCACTTACAGTCACAGAAAATAGCTTTTTTAATGGCTATAATTAAGGGTAATGGGTGTTTCGCTGTCTGTCTTTACTGTCAAATACTTTAATATTTATTTTGAATTTTCGTCATAAAACTTAAAAATTGTGTGTCATGTAAGTTATATTAAAATATATGCAGTGTGAATTATTATCCTTCATTCCTCTTCAACATAGTTTATTTTAAGAAATGCATAAAGTTGAAGATAAAAAATATATTAATGGTTCAATACACAGATTTAAAAACTGTTGAGTTAAACTTAAAATATTATTAATGAAGATTTATATTTTCGAAATAATGATAAACCATATGATGGAACATATGGTGAAGACTGATAGAGTTTTAGTAGACTAAAAATAATTGCATGTTGTAAATTTGAATGAGTTTCAAAATCTACAAGACTAGAAAAAATGAAGTCTTTATCGAGTATATATATTATAAATCTTTATTTTGATTGCAAATGCGTTAGGCCAGAGCTCTCTAATATGTGGAATATGTCGGTTTATCAGGAGAGCAATTCCAAATTGTAAAAAATTTATCTGCGTTTCTTTCATCAAAGTTTGTTCCACAAATTCTTTATTAAAAGACACAAACAGATTATGCTAACTTGGAAAATTATTGTAAAAATTAAATATTAGCTATAAATAGTAATACCATTAGTTCCTAACTGCATTGGAAAAATAAAAAATATATATAATAAGCAGTGCAAACATATTCTATAAAAGAAACTAACTTTTAATGTTGTGATTTCGCTAATATGCCAGGAGAGCGGAATCTTACAAATACTCTTATGGTAGATGGGACATAGTACGAAACAGAATTTATCGAAGAGGGTTTAGAATACTAAAGGACATAGAACGAAAAAGTTTTTAAAGTTTTTAGTCTTAAAAAATTTTATGGACTGATCACTCCACCAACATTTTTGTATTAAATGTAAAAACCGTAGTTATGAACATAGTACGAAACAGAATTTATCGAAGAGGGTTTAGAATACTAAAGGGCATAGAACGAAAAAGTTTTTAAAGTTTTTAGTTTTAAAAAATTTTATGGACTGATCACTCCACCAACATTTTTGTATTAAATGTAAAAACCGTAGTTATGAAAATAAATCCAATACACATCTGACTTACTTCAGTAAATGACTGACTTATCTGATTTACTTCAGTACGTGACTGAGAACTGAGTAAACAGAAATAGAAATCTCGTCTTTGCTTGAGATAAAGATTAGCAAAGTGATACACACAGCGTAAGATTGAAATGACCCATTGCAACTATCGATTTTTTTCAGTGTCATTTTACATACCTATATAGAATACACTATATATAGAACAAGCATTAGTAAACACTGGCAGAAATTACATTTAAGTGATATCATAAAATAAGTGTTGGGATATAGAAAGATATTCTTGAGAGCAACCCAGCGGGATTATTTTTGAAGTAACTCTACTTGTTGTTACTTAAATGAAAATTTGGTTCATTTAGAATATCTTTTGATTGTTATATATAACGCTTTAACAATATCTTTTTAATTAGACATACATAATGCTTATTACTGTGCTCGTTATAAAAGTTACTTTTTTTTATAACGAAATTTTACAAATTTATTATATCACCAATATAATGAGTCTACGGAACACATTTATTTGGTATAGTTGGTAACTCTAATATCGAAATACTGTAATATCGATGAAATAGTTTTAGATTAATTACACAGCCCCCCTAAATTGCTAGTAAAAACGTGTAATACCTTCTTCTATTCTCCTATCCTGTACTTCCATTGGAACACAGGGCCTCCACTATCCTTTTGTATTGGATTCTGTTACTTGATTCTAGGCAGATATTATTCCAGCAAGAATTGACTTCTCTTATTTCTTCCTTAATTGTTCTCTTCGAAGTTCTATCCATGTTCCCGTTGTGCAATACTCGGCTTTTACATACCTTTTATAAGATTTATTATTTTGGATGAAATTTGTCGTTTCTTAAAAATATTTCAAAGAAATCCTCACTATTAAACGCCTTTTTGAAGTCTATAAAAACTGAGTATTCCGATGTCTGGAACTTGTTACATTACCCGAACACAATGCCGATTGTGTTGATAAGGTCGACGCATAAGCGGTTTTCTCGAAATCCGAACTGATTTCCGCACAACATTTTGTTCCATGCTTCTGAAATGCAGTGACTTAGTAATTTCCGACTTAGTAATTTATTGGAATAGGTGGCAAGGTTATGTTCTGATAGTTGTTGCAATCTTTGGGGTCTCGCTTTTGGGGATTTTTACAAGAGTACCTTCATTCCACAAGCTGGGTAAAGAATCCTCATTTCAGTTTTTTTGAATGAGTGGAAGCCATATTCTTTTTCTCCGTTCTATAACGCACTGCAGGTGTGTTATGTGTTGATAAAGATCTAGAGGTTGCTTATATAAAAGATTTCATTATAAAATCTAGTTCTAAATATCCCGGAAGATTAAGCAGTCTCATGAATTCACTAATTATATTAGATTATAACTCATATAAATAATCACAAATTTGGTTTTTATTTCTATAGATACAATAGATTGTTAATAAAATATTCCATCCAAAAATATATACCTTATAAAGCCAAGTTTTTATAAAGATTTTATAATTTTTTTAAAATTTATTTTATTAAATATTTTTTTGATTTGAACATTGTCTTATTGCAAAGTATTATTTTTAAATTGAAGTATGCATAAAAAGTACATAAAATCCGCATTATGATAATCCGGCCTTACATATACATACATGTATACATATGTATACATATAACTTGTATGGGAAAACTGAAAGTTATGCAAAAAAAAAATTAAGTAAAATGTAATAAAATTTTCTAAACAGTTAATAGAGGCTTTTGTGCAAATATCTCTGCGATTTCCTTGATTGTGAAATTTTTAAAAAAACTGAACGCATAAAATAAGTAGGCTGTTGGGTCAGCTGTTGGGTTGATTACAGACTTAATTACAAAAGCAATAAATGCACAAATTACATAAATGCAAAAAAGGTTGACAAGATGAATGATTTATTACCACAATATAAAAAGTTTTAGTTATTAAAGCATTTAAACTATAAATAAAAGTTAAAAGGTTTTACTATTGAATAAATATTATTCTATCGCAGAAACTTACATAATAAACGGTGCAGTATGAATATAATTGAGTCGGTATAGATACGTATGAATAATAGTGTGAATACTTTGCAAATAAAAATAATAACTACATGTTAACTCCTCTTAGTATTCTTATTTAACCTTCACATTCCATCGCGACAAAAGTCTTTAACTGAAAATATCAAAGTATCTATCAATAGCAAAGTATCTATCAATAGCAAAGAATCTAACAATATCAAACAGAATGGTACTTTAATTAGGCAATATATTGATTAATTAGTTGGTAATGAAAACATATTTTAATTGTTTTAAATTAATCTCATACACTTAATGTAATGTACAATAATTATAATTTCAGTATAAGAATATACATTATACAAATATGATTCCGACTTTTTAGGGATTTGACGCTAATTTGATGATGAATGTTGGTAAAGGCAATTCTTTTAAGCGAATTTTACATAACACTTTATACTAATATAGTTTAGTTATCAAGATATCGGGCTTTAAAGTTGGAAACTTTATATAAAAACCACTAAGTATTATATTGTTAAATATTTTTATATACTGGTCCTTTGTCTTGGCTTGTTTTGATTTTTCATTCTGGAGTGTTTAATCCACCTTTGCTTTTTATCTATGATCTGTGATCATTTCTAATGCAATGCACTAACAATTATAGATATAATTTTGATTATTTTGATTAAAGTAAATGGCTTTTTTATGATAACAGATTTTGAAGTCCGGCATATCTGCAACAGTATATTATAATATATATCCACCCCTTCTATATTTTTATTTGTTTTATTTTTCTTACTATTGTGTATGACCAAATTTCTAACATACCACCGAGCTTTCAGTAGTCGTCTTTGAAAGTATTTTGATATGCTTTTAGTTAATTGAAAGTAGTCTGAACTGCTTTGCTAAATGCTGCACAACCATAAAGTAAACTTGGCTTAATTAATTGTTTTTAAATTAGATTTGGTGTTTGATACATATTTTTGTGTTCCAAAGTGGTTTTAGAGTTCGGGCTAACAAATTGCATCGTCCTTTCCCTTTAATGCTCGTTTCATAAAATTTTTCCTTGAAAATTAGTCCATAAAATTTTAGTTTGTGCTCCCACTTGATAAAGAAGTTCTAAACTAACAGTTTTTTTAAGCATTGATTTCTTTTTCTCATGATATATGTGGCTTTCGTTTTTTGTGTCTTGACTTTAGTTTGTTACTTCAATGAAAGGTGTTTGATTATTGTTTCTGATCATTTCCGCGCTCTTGATGCATGATACAAGTATTATCAACAAACAAAGATAATGCATTTATGTCTTCAATTAAAAAGTCAGCTTTAGATGTGCATAATATATAAAATCCGAGATTAGGGAGAGCCTTATGGTATTTCAACTTTAAGTTTCTTTATGCTAGAACAGTGGCTCTGTTATTCAAGACACTGCTGAATTGATTAGGTATTAACAGTAGTGTTCCTAATAATTGTCTATATGTATTACAATAACGTGAAGTTCCTGATGTCAAATTTTGATAGTTGTTTGGGAATTTAGAAGAATGACAAGACACATGAAAGACAAGACATAAGAATGACATATCCACAAGAAATAACACCTTTATAATTCTTCCTCTTCTTCTTAATATAGGTTGTTAATGTGGTTCATTAGAATTTCTAGTCTCAGCGCGTATTTGTCTATTAGGGAATATCTAATTAGAAAGAAGGTAACGTTTCCGATTTTGGCCCTAACTAAGTTACCTGCATCGCAAGCTAATTTATAAACAAAGAAATTATAACCTTACAAAATTGTTATAAAATTCTGATTTCTTTAGAATCCTTATCCTTATAGAATTTTGTAAGGTTCCCATATTAAGAAACTGTATCATGATTGCTTGGTATAGTTGGGCATCTCCATTTTTTCCATTTTGATTAAAGGTCTTAGCCTCTGTGTATACTTTCTTATTAGAAAAAATGCTTAGTTACAAGGTAAATAATGTTAAAAATTTTAGTCTTACTTAAGTTAAATTCAACTATTGTTTGCGAACCCAAAAGAAATATTAAAATAGTCAAAACAAAATACAGTACCGTAATGAAAAGAGATACAGTTCGAGATACCGTACAACTAGAGTTCATGCTCAAGATATCTAACCTAACAGTCTCAGCCTAGTTCTTACAAATGTTGATGACTGATAAAGCCCCTATATTGTCTAGGTACATCTTCGAGAAATTATAGATATTTGTTGTATTCTTTACTTAAGCCGCTTTCGATTGCTTAAAATTAAGTAATTTTTTCAATCAATATGCAGTTTTAGTGCAATTTTTATTTTCGATTGATAAATCTGGGGCTAAATGTATAAGACTTGACTAAAAATGTTCGATTGGGCAACAATATTTGGTAGAACGAGAGTAAATCTAAATTAAATCCAGATTTACCAATCGAAAACGCCATTATTACATTATCTGATTGTATTTGTAAATGCAACTATGGGTTGACACCTAAGATTGAATAACAGTTAAGGGACGCTATAGATGTAGTGAGATTACTATTAAATCTAGGGATAGGTAGATCTTAGGTAGTTAATGCAATAGGTTTTCTTTGTCGTAGTAGTAGATTGAGAGCTTTTTTTTGATCAATTAAATTTTTTTATTTATTTTTTATTTTGATTTATATTATTTTATTTTTATATTTTATATATTTCTTTTATTGTGTGAAATTATTTGTTTTAGTAATTAAATTATTTTTTTTTTAATTTAATACACAATTGAAAGTTTAAGATTATTTGATTTAGTAACTAAATTTTTTTTTTGAATTTTATACACAATTGAAAGTTTAAAATTATTTATTTTAGTAACTAAATATATTGGAAGTTTAAAATTATTTGTTTTAATTATTAATTTTTTTTTTTGAATTTAATATACAATTGAAAGTTTAAAATTATTTTAGTAACTTAATATATTTTTTAAATTTAATACACAATTAAAAGTTTAAAATTATTTGTTTTAGTAACTAAATATTTTTTTTAAATTTAGTAAGTTATTTGTTTTAAGTAACAAAAGTTTTTATTTTTGGAATTTAATACACAATTGAAATAAAAAATTTATATGCATTTTATGTATAGTAGCAATAGTTTACTTCATTAACGAATTCTGGTCACATCAGTTACATTATTCGCTAGTGTTAACCTTGATTGAAGTGCGATTTTATGCAAAACAAACTGTCGGTGTCAATACCCGAATTAGCAAAACAACAAAATCTTAATTTGAATAAAAATAAATAAACTAAATAAACTATATATTGCTTAACAAAAAGCTCATATTTGTATTTCATGTTAATTTATATTAATTTCTGTGAAAATTGCTTTCAGCTGAAAGAAATGCCGAAGTCTGTCTGCTTTTGTTGTTAACACACAAAGAAGGGCTAAAAATGTACTAAAAATGTACTAAAAACGCTGCTGCAACGCATACTTTACAGACTTTTCGGTAACACATTTCACGTTGTATAATTGCTTTAACACGCTTGTCTGTTGACATTGAAATACTTTTTGTTATTGTTATTTTCTCCAAACATTTCGAAGTTGAGATACTCGTCAAAGATACTCGCTCGTAAGCGAGCAGTTTAAGAAATTCCAACACGTAATTTTATGTAATTTAAAAAAAAAAAATAAATTACAGAAAAAAAAATAAAAATAAAATAAAAAAAAAATAAATTAAAAAAAAAATTAAATGCTAAAAATAAATTGGGTGTACAAACAAAAGTGAGAGTTTTTACCGTAATGACGATTAAGTAAAGATTAAATTGATTTAAGCGCGGATTACAAAATTTAAGAAAAAATTAAGAAATTAAAACAAATTTCGGCACGTTCGCGCCTTTGGCTACGTTAAAGGCGCACTAATTTCGTACTTAATTGATTGGTGATGCTTGTTTGTTGGCTTATAGCAGTTGATTAATTTCAACGAATCCAATTAATTATAATCACGTTAAAGTGCCAAAAAAATTAATTAGTTTTTCGTTTTTTTTTGTTTTGTGCAATTTAAACATTTTTAATTATGCAGATGCACATTCCTAAAAATAAAAAACCGTTCCGTTCGCTCACCATTTGTGTTGTTAGTCGTAGTCTTAAATAAAATATTGATTCCTTTCACAAGTGAAGTAAAGCAGTAACTAAAATTAAAATCGATCTCTTCCATTCACAAAAATTTTGATTTAAAGTTAGCAAAAGTATGCGAATTAGCAAGAGGAGCAGTTATAAAATATTGTTTTTTTCCTCAAATGTTGACAGTAGGTAATTTTCGTAATTGTTGAGTTTTAGTTTTGTTTTTGTAATATATATATATATACATATATATAGAAATATAAACACGGATTAAACTAAAATCATGTTTTAACGAAAGTCAGATGATATTTTTTGCCATAATATCAAACGAGTTTCAGAGATATCTGATACTTTTATTGTTATGGGCTTTCAATTTACACATTGCTTTTATGGACTAATCGATTTTGAGCAATCTCCATCAATAGGTGTATAGGTATAAACTTCAGCCGGCAGAATGAGAATTCATCGTTAGACTAATAAATTTAAATTGCATTTACATAGATTGGCTCAAATAATGCTTACTAATATGCTGGGTACAATCAATTTTATGATCTGGTGGTTGGTTATTTGGTCAATTTTGATTTATTTTTAATATAAATTTTTATGATATATTTGCGGTTGAGTGAGTTTATTTTAAATCTTTAAATCCTTTCAATTTTTCATTAATAATTGGTTATTATTATAAATACATCCCATTCAAATACATATTACTCAAAATATTATTATGTAAAGTATTGATTGCTGTTAAATTTTTATCGCTATTCTTTATTTACAATGACCTCACATATTTTATCAATAAATTTCAAATTAATATAAAATATAAAAATACATAATTTTAAATATTAAAAGCTTTATTAAAAAAATGTTAATATTTATGCAATCTAGTGAGTAATATTATAAATAAAAATTTTAATTTTAAATATTATATAAATAAATTAATAAATTAAATTAAATAAATATTTAATAATATATAATAAACATAAGGAAAAATGTTCAAAAATAATGTCTCTACAAAAATGTAGTACTGAAATACGAATATTGCCTCTGCAAAACTTCTACAGAGGCAAATAATAAGAGTTCGCTTAGTTGGCAAGGCGGAAAATATTGACAAATTGAAATATGTCACTCTCTGGTGCACTAATAGGGCACGCCGCATGTAATAAACACTTACACAAAATATTTGCCACTACTCTACACTAATATTTGCAGATTCTGCTGTGATGAGAAAGAGTCTATAGAACATCTGATCACCAACTGTGATGCGCTAGCTCACTGAAGAAACAAAATTTTAGGTGTATACCAATTAGAGGACGAAGACTATCGAAAACTCCCTCAGAAGGGGGTGGTTCGATTCCCCGAGATTCTCAATATCTAAATATAAAGGGGTGCACAATATATCAAATCGGTCGCAGTGCATAGGGATCTTAGCCTAACCCAAAATCTCCAAATACCATTGACCATCATTAAACATGTCAGCTGAGAATAAATTTTTGATGATACAAAGTAAAAAATACTAGCTAACTAGGCATATTATTACAATAGTTCATTTGAATTATCACAACAAGTGTCGGAAACCAGAAACGCAAAATTAATGCCTTTGCAAATTGGTGCAAATTCCACCGCCATCACAGTGAGATATTTGGCTTGTCATTCTTTGGAAATACTTAATGAGTAATTAATAGCTTTTGAAAAGAAATAGAGTATATTCTCCAACTGGTGATCATCTCGAACTGGTAATCATCTCGAGCTGTTTTCAAAGATTTCAGATTGGATGAATAGTTATTAAAATGAATGTAGGGTACATTCTCGAACTGGTAAACATCTTGAACTAATAACTATCTCGAACTGTTTTCAAAGATTATAGATTAAAAGAATAGTTTTTGAAATGAATGAAGGGTACATTCTCGAACTGGTAACCAGCTCGAGCTAATAACTATCTCGAACTGTTTGATAACTTCATATCGAAGATTTCAGATTAGAGGAGTGGAGGATAAAACTCGCAAAAATAGCCCAAAATCTTCGACTGGTAATGTAAATGTCGTTCTGGTGAAGTCCAAAATTGATAATGATCCAAAATCCAGATTGACTCAGAAAATAATTGCTGCTTATCTAATGTTGAATGCCATTGCAGTATTGTAAATGTTAAGCATTCATAGTAAATCTACAGATGAGACAGACGATAACTAGTAAATTATATACTAAAATCTGCTTATTGCAAGTTTTTAAAAATTTTTAGGAATTGTTAAACCCACAGTTTTTAAAAAAATTAAGAACTTTATTAATGAAATTCTTACAGCGCCATATTCTCCGGTCCTGGCAGTGTGATTTTTAGTTGTTTCTAAAAAAAAAAAAAATATAAGGAGAAGCATTTTCTGCAATTATGAGGAGGTAACTAGAGCAAATAATCTAGAAGTTGTAAATCTAAAAACACCGATTTTGAGGTTTGTTCTAAAAAGTATTTCGTGGTTGCAAAAGTGTATAGAAATTAATTGAATAGGTTCGAATAGAAATGAAAGGTACATAACAAAAATTTAGTTAATTTATTGAAATACGACACAACATTGTTCCGAGTATTTGTCAGTCAAATTTTGTATGAATTATATAAATTTTTGTTGTTGTCTATTCATTTCTATTCGAATCGTTCTAACTTTTAAATAGTTTCTTTTCGTCATAAGATGCGTCACTCTCAACAAGAAAGAATTAACATTAATTGAATTTATATTGAATTTATATGAAAAATAATGGAGATTAACATTTTCTGGAATAAGAAATGAAATCTCAATCATGCCGCGAAATTTCAGAGATATATTGTATTATCCTATAACAAGCCGATTTTCAGTGATATCCATAAACTAATGTTTTTGAGTGTATATAAATAAGATCTACGTCACTGTTGCTAACTTAGCACTATCTAATCTTAGAGTAATCCCTAATCGCATGGAGCGGTACGCAGATCTTAGATCAGTCATTGAATAATTACGATGCTTATTAGGAATACATAAATTATTTAATGAGACGAGTGGGACTTAGCAGAAACCTCCTAGTTATCAAAGAGTAAAAGTGTCCAGTTGCACTAACTCGGAAAAGGCTCAAGATTAGACAACATAGACTCATTTTATTTGAAGGCTAATATGTAGTCAAGAAATACTTCAGTTGAGAAAAATAAAATTATTATGTAATTTACTGTTAGATAATACAACTAACGCATAACTAAATTTTAATATTTAGTATACCATATAGTATATCAAATTATATGCATTGATGTCTTATCGCATATTTGCATAACAATTGTTGTTTTTATTTTTTATCTACACAGCAAGTCTTAACCGCAGTTGCCTTCACAAGTAAAATTAAATAAATTTGATTGAAATCTTTGCGGCTTCTTTGCAAAGGTGGACAAATGTTGACCAATTTATTATAAAATTTTATTTATAAAAAACAAAAAAAATACTTAATATCTTCACTATTCAAATGTGGTAAAATTAATATTTAAATCGTTTTTACACAGAAACCTTGCGAACACCCGCAGCTAAAAAAGTGTGCTTTGAATTTTGGATAGTCGTTGCCGATTGCAATTGAATAATTACTTTTTGCGGTAATGCGGTAAGAATGTGAAAAATTTCATTTCAAAAACTTCTGCATTTTCCACGTCAGAGCAGATACAACTCGGAAAAACTTGAAACGGCTGTAAACAAGAGGAAAAATAAATTGGAAAAGCGCTAAATTGTTAATGTTTTTTTTTGCTGTTTTCTGTTTTTATTATCGCATTCGGCTTTGGTTGTGGTTTTGGCTTTTTATTTTGCTGGCCGTAATGGTGCGGCACATTATTATGCAATTAAAGTCAAAACCGATTGAAAAAAGAGTAAAGACTGCAGTAAAATTTTCAATATTGAAACTAAAGCACACCAAAGATACTCGCAAATTTGCAGCAAGCGAAACTGCAGCAAATGCATTCGGGCATCCAATTTGTTCCTTTAGTGAGAAATTGATTTTTGTCTGCTTTAATTTTGTGTAAATTGTTTGTTAAATTTTCGGCTTCAAAAAAGCGTTTCAGAATTATGTGAAAGAAATAAAGCCATTGTTACATTATAGCTACAAATTTTTATTAATATTGGCTTAGCTATGCCAATAGCTATGAACTATGCAGTATTTTTATTAGGTGAAAAACAGAAAAATGGATTAATTGGCTATATATATATTGATATTGGATACGAGCTGTATGTGATTGGTTTATTTTGAAGTATTAGAAAATTTTAACAAAATATAATTTGTAGTTGTTAGAAGGTTAGTCCAAACCATACTACTTTAAGAGCATACGCTACCAAACGATTAGAAGTATGATCCACATAAGCTTCAAAATCACTTCACATTTCCACTGAGACATTCAAAAATTCACCAACAAAACAGAGAAAGTACCTTATAAGTGCCTTAAAAAGATAGACATCCACAAATTCATCTACAAAATAGAGAAAGTACTTAAAAGTACCTTAAAAAAATACACTTTAAACGAATTAGAAGCATTATCCACATAAGCTTAAAAATCACTTCGCTTTCTCAGTGAGATCAGTAACATTTCCACATTTCCACAAACCTTAAAAGTTACTAAGTTTGACACTTTTTTGAAAAACGGGTCCGGCTATATGCAAACGAGAAGAAGACTAAATGTTTGTTACAACTAGTCGAAGGTTTTAGCAGTGGAACTCTCTTGTTTGATTTCCTAAAAGATTTCAAAAATATAGGCATTTTGTTCTCATACACTGGTAACTTTATATGTGCAATAAAAGATTGTACGTGAAATTATTTCAATCGAAGTTTTTAGCTGAAAATACAAAATAATATATATAAATAAAATATATTTCTGTCCCGTTCTATTTTACAAATACAAAATTTGGGTTCCACATGCTGTAGATTTCAGATTTAGAAAGATAAAATATACCGAGCAAAACATATGTCAGTGATAAGTTTTGTCAAATGATAAATTGATTTGCATACATTATACGAATAATAATGAGTTAAAGGATATATGCTTATATAAAAACGAATCCCTGATGAGGGTATAAATAAGGTATAAATATTAGAAATAGCAGGAAGATTTAATCCGATTAGGAGCAGGCGTTTAGGAGTGATTCTTGATTACTTAGCTTAAAGTTCATTAGTTTAAGAGTTTTTGCTAGTATATCGTATGGCGTTTTACATGTCTATTAATTGCGTAAATGATATATACTTAAAGGGATATTAAAACGGAATACCAATAATAGAGTGATGTCTGGTTAGAGACTGTTAAAAATGAATTGAGGAGATGAATATCCCAAAACTGATTTCTTCAGTGTGGCTAGAAATTGTAAAGACAGTTTTGACAAACTGAGGATTGAGACACTATAAAAAGACAATAACAAACATGTTAAATTGTTCATGAAGTTATCATTGGCAGTTATATTAGTAACGCTTCTCGGCCTTATGGTTAAGATCAAAGTGTGTATTAGTGTGTCATAGTTTGTCGGTAATCGCGTAAATAAATTTTATTGGTAACAATCAGACTAAGCTTAAGGGTGTTTAAAAATTAAACTTAATTGTATCTTTAATAAGTGTTGATTTTTTTGTTTTTAAAACTTAATAGCATAAACTAAAGTTCGTGCATAAAATCAATTTCAAGGCAACTAAAATCATGTCTTGAAATATTTATGCGTTCCCTTCTATTTGCAAAAATTGATGTCATGCATTGCTTAATTAAATCAATTCACAAGAGTAACTTTCAATTTTCAACACATACTTTATTTGACAATTTAAACTTTTTATCCTAAATTATTTAAAACATTAAAAAAAAAGCAACTAAATAATACAATAAAATTTGTCAGTATTGGAAATATTTTTCCAATTGTAGAATAACTTCATTGGTGCTCTGGTATTGATAGATATCTAACAATATATTCATTTAGATCTTATACGTCTTCTAGTGACTTTTTAAACGTCAAATAGTCTAAACTTAATATATTATAATAGTAATATACTCCAAAACTCATGCATAAAGATGAAGACACTTTTAAATTAATTTTTTATGCAGTTTGTGTATAAATTATTTGGTATTTACAATTTGAAAAATTAGCCTGGGAGGCCTTACTAAAATTTTTTTCTATATGTTGGCCGGACTATACTGGATTTCTATGTGATATTTAAGCACGTTCTGTTGTTACCTAATGTGTATATTATAAGCTATTTTCATAATTATACTTTAGAGTGTTCTGCAATTAGACGAAGTCATCATTAAACCAAAGTTTTTGACAAAAAAAACTTAACAAATATGATTGACCAAACTCACTACTCATATGTACGAAGACACCTATATGACTTCATTTACCAAAGGTAACATTATTATTTGCAGAAAGGCAGTTCGAATCGTTTGTCGTATTGAAGGGATTGAAATCCATACTTGAACCTACTAAAAATAAATAGTTGTATACCAATTGATTATTTTAACGAATTTTGATGAAAACAATAAGCAAAGAGTTTAGTAATAGAACTAAAGAAAAAAATTATATTGCCATATATAATCACTCATAAAATTATTTAGAAATATTAAAAAATATTTAACAAACACTTTTAATTTAATTTTAAATAAACTAAATATCTTCTATATACATATTTCTACATATCAATTAATATATATTAGGTTTAGCTAAGAAATACAAATACTTTTAGAAATTCGACTTTATTCCTTAATATTCTCTGCTTTAAAAGTGATACATTCATTCCAGTGCTTCTCAAACTTTTTTGATGGAATGATATGATTTTGTTCTTAGAAGAGGCTTTAGCTTTAGGGTCTTTAAAACTGATTTTTTTCACTTTTTTTTGGATTCTCCATTATAATTGTTAATTTAGACGACCAGAGTAGTGCGTTTGGCAAAATTGTCTTATGTGATTGCGTTTAAATCCATACTACACCAGTTAATACCAGTTGCCATTATTTCACATCAACAGTTTTTTTTTCCATTAAGAACAATGTTCCCCCAACACACGAATTTGTTTTTTGTCGATTGTTTTGAAAATTACCGAACAGCTTTTACGAAACTGAAAATTAATTATTAGAAAATCATTAAATTTTGACATGTGTAATGTTATCTGAGGGATGCTCTTTCCACAAATGAGCTGGGGTTGTGAACGATATTGTCTCAAATGTGTCAAAATAAAAATTTATTGAGTGAACCATCTAAATGATGTCATTTTCAATTCTATACAAAAATTTATTTTTTTATATTTACTAATTTTGTTGTACTTTTAAAATTCTTAAAAATCACCTCAAGAGTTTTTACTATATAGATTTTTTAATAAATTATAAGTTTTTCAGGATTGTTAGGTTTGTAGGATACAAACAATTGCTATTAATATAAGAAAGATATATAGAAACCAGTGGCCGTCTTCCTACAGACGGGCTCGCTTAGGCACTTAACATTTACCACGGATATTTTAAAGTCCTAACTTTAATTCTAAATTGGGAAATCACTATGGCGTTTTAATCAAGAAAGCAATGCTTTTATTGTACACACGGGGGTATGAAATAATTATATCTGGCAAATCAGATAGCCAGTGCCTTCAAAAGCAGATCCAGATGATAAGATTATCCTATTTTTTTTTAACCCGCAGCGTTCACGGTAAAGAGACTCTTAAAGAGACTCTTCATCACTTAAATTCCTACTTAAATTTTTACAAATTTGCAAATTAAAATTGTTATTAATTAATTTTCAATGATATTAAATGTTAACTTATGAATTGAATTCGTATTTTTATATATCACAAATTATCTATCCACATTTAATTTACAATAACAAATTGTATAATTCGTATAACATTATGAATTGCAGTCACAATGTGCATAGTATAATAAATAAGCAAATGTCTTAAACAAAATGCGATAACATTTTCTTTATGTGTCTGCCATTAACCACCGCAAACTGTTAGCAACATTTGTTGCTAACATAAGAAAAGCTTCGAGCTTATAAACATAATTATGTATACACACATAAATGTATCGAAACATGCTGATCGATGTTGTTTACAACGCATAAATTTTTAGTTAATTGTTATAGAAACTGAGGCAAAATGAAATAAAATAAAATATATAACAAAAAAAAAATAACAACAAATTAAGTTAATACGACAATAAAATTTTCAAGATAAATTTGTTGTTGCTGCTGGTGTCGCTGTTATTGCTGCCACTGTTACTGGTGTTGCACTTGAGAGCTGAGTAGAGTACAAAATATAAATTTAATAAAATTAAATAAAAGAGCTCGTATAAAATAAATTATGAAATAAATTTGTACCATAACCTAGTTTAAGTAAAGTTTGTTGTATATACACATATATACAGTAGTATAGACCACATTATCGAAACACTCTAATTGTATTAACTTAGCCGGGTATATACAGATATACTCAAACAAAAATTATTGTTGCAACTTAACAGTTACCTTGCGTCTTGCCCGGCATCCTTGCAGCCTAACGTTTTTTGAGTCTGTTGGCATTTGAAATTTTTTGTATTTTGGTTTTGTGACGGTGCTGCTGATTTGGCTAATATTTCGACATAACATGGAAAACTACTGCTTTTCGTATACGGCAAGAGTAAATGCAACGAAAAGTGCAATAAGTGCAGTCAAGCCACTAAAACGTGGCTTAAAGGTAAAATTAACTAAAATGACTGGCTTGAATTTAGTCAAATTGACTTTTATGTAGGCTGTAAATTTTGTTATTGGTTCGGTTGCTGCATGTATTAGACTTGGCACTTAATGTTGAAGTGTGCAACATGTTTTGGTAGGCAGTTGTGATGCATTTACATTTGCTTGCTGCAGTCAAGAGTATGACTTCAGTAGACTTCAGTAAAAGCCAAAAGAGATTCAGATAAAATTACTAAATTTATGGCTCTTATGATTCCTTAACAGTTACTTTATATCGTTCAGTTCATATTATGACTATGACCGCCATTTTTTACACTTTTTAGTGTATTTTTTTAGTGTCGATTTTTAATTTCTTGCTTGGTAAAGTTGTTTTGGACTTAAACTTAAAAACTTGTCTATATCTCGATCCTGTTTACATTCTTAAAAAAGGTAACTTGCAAGTTTAGAGCCAGTTTTTTCCTTTTGGCAAAAGAAACAGTTTAAGAGTTATTGAACGTCCTTAAAGGTCGTCCGTCCATTATTGTTGTATTTATGTTCATAATAAGAATGTAATAAATTGTACCGGTTGAACTTTAAACACATCAGTACATTTAAGATACTTGTAGTTTTAAATATAAACTTGTAAGTACAACTGCAATAAAGTTTCAATGAAAATTGCAATTTAACAAAATTATACACTGGACGTGTGGCAAGTTGCTTCAGCAACACATCAGCAACACAGCAGCAATACGGCAGCGCCAACAACAATACAAAGTAAATCTCATTTAATTTTTGCTATACAAATTACATTCGCTGATGAATTATAATTCCGGAATGTGCCTGTTTTCCTTTCCAAATTTTTATTTTTAAGATAGTTTTTTTTATTTAACGGAATTTTAAGGTCGTCATGTTCTATATTAAAATTTTAAATATAATTTAAATGAGAATCGAACAATTTTCTGATTCATGAGGAGATTTTCTGACACAAATTTATATGGAATTTTCTTAGTAAATTTCAGAATTAAGAATTCAGAGATATTTTATTTTTTTGGTAATAAAAACTCATGCTAAATTTGAAATTTTAATAAATTTTTAACATTTCTGTTAAGTTCAAAATATATGCTTAAAATAAAATTAACAATTAAAAATTATTAATTAAATTTAATTTTATTTATAATGATGTATTAGTAAGTTAGTAAGAGATCATATATAATTAGAGGTTACATATAAAATAATTTTTAAACGGATGTCATAGGTCAATGTTAAACATTAAATTTTTTAATGTTATGATTATAAAAAAAATAATTTAAAAATAAATTATCTATTTCATCTTTATTTCACTTTATTTTATCTTATTTAATTTTACTTTATTTAATTAATTTTTGTTATTTTAATTTTATTTTATATTAATTTATTTTATATCATTATAGCTTACTTTATTTTATTATATATTATTTAATTTTATATTATTTTATATTTTTTGTTTTTTTTTATTTTACTTTATATTACCTTATTTCATTTTATGCTATTTTATTTTACTTAATTTTATATTATTTGATTTTTTTATATAAATTTTTTTTTATTTTATTCCATTTTATTTAACTTTATTTTAAGTTATTTCATATTTTTTTAGTTTTATATTATTTTAGATTTTTATGTTATTTTATTTTATTTAATATAATCATATTTTAATTGATGTTATGTTATTTTTTATTTATTTCATTTCATTTAATTTTATTTTGTTATTTTATTGCATTTTATTTTATCTTATTATATTTTATGTTATTTTATTTTACTTTATTTTAAGTTATTTTATTTTACGTTATTTTATTTTATGTTATTTTATTTTACTTTATATTATTATACGTTACGTTACTGTATATTATTACATTTTATTTTATTTTATTCTATATATTTGATGTTATTTTACATGTTTAATGTACATTATTTTATTTTATTTTATATTATTTTACTTTATTTTAGTATATATTATTATATTTTATTTAACTTTATATTATTTTATTTTATGCTACTGTAATTTTATATTTTTTATTTAATGTTTTTTGTTTTAATTTGTTTTTATTCTATTTATTTTTATGTTTTTATATTATTTTTATTTTTTTTTATTTTATTTTATTTTTATTATTTTATTATTTTATTTTTATTATTTATTATTATTATTATTATTAATAATTGATATTAAGGATTTTTGCAACGTGTGTGGAATGATTTGTATAGTTAGAAGAGGCAATCATTTTATTTTTACAAACCTTTTACTTACTAAGCAATTGTTTTAAATAAAGAAGAAATATTAATGATTTTTTTTGTGTGCAAGACCAATAAATGTCAGGTTTTCAATATTGTAGTAACCGAGCTCTGTTCTATACTTTAGTAATTGCAATTTAATTCAAATATAAACTGTGTGTTATTTTTGCTTGTTTTTTTGTGTATTTATAATCTTATTTATGAAAAGTATACATTTTTGGGGGTGTTATCATTATCTAGTTGATTTTATAATTTTAAACAAAAAATTATAATTTATCGTAGTTGAGATCGGAACTTTATGCATTATCCATACGGGTAAACACACCCGTTTTTTATTTTAAACAATGACCGAGACTAAAGTGCAATAGTAAATTATTACAAAATCCCAAAAATTTGTTATAAATGCATTTCAGTTTTTTGTTATTTAATTATTAATCTATAAAAATAAAATGTAAATAAAATATTTATTGAAAACTTAATTTTTATCGAATTAAACCATGAATACAAACCAACGCCCAACCCTTTAAAGATTGAACAAAATTACCAACTGCAATGAGTAAATTTGGCACAGAAAATTTTCGCAGATAATAGTTTCATTTATTTGAATTAATAGTATTTGTTGCTAGTTAGACATAAAAAAAAAACAACAAAAAAAAATAATAGATATAAAATCTGTTGAGGCACGAGTTGATCATAAAAACATTTAAGGTTCCAAATACTTTGGCTTGGGTTTTCTGCGGTCAGTTTACGAAACTATATTTGTGAGCATGAGCTCATGCTCACGTTCCTTAAATTAATTTGATCGTTGAATATGGACAACATTTGAATGAATTTCAATTGTAATTGAATAAATTTTAGGTTTTGGTATGGCAGTCAACGTAAGACAGTAGCTATTGATTTATCAGTTATATTCATTTAATTAAAATTGGAATATGATTGTCTGATCATTATTCATTTTGTTTCTAATCAATCGATTTTATTGCTAATATGTAAATATGTGATGTCATACTGTCGAACACCAATTTATTTTTAAAAAAATTTGTATATATAACTTAAACAATTTAAACTTAAGAACTTAAACAAAATCTACTACAGTATAAGTTAAATTTTTAAGAAAAGGTCGAATAAATTTAGAGGAGGTTCTAACCACATATGTCACTCACCAGAAGGTGTTTTTACACTGTAGTGTCTCGCTATTTACAAAAAGAAGTGATATTTCCAATGTGTGCATCAAAAACATTAACAGTTTCATCAAAGTGATGCAACGCATTTTCGGTGTATAATATTCGAAATTCCTACAGTCTGCTAGGGAGTTCTATTCTCTTCCTAAAGTTCCACAACAGAACAAGTATTTGATGCTTAAGTTTACCTGTTTATCATCTATACCAATCTATATGAAGAATTTTAGATATTAAAAGTAATATAATATGTTGTAAAATATTTTAAAATGTATTGTTACCTATTTGACGGACACTGTAGGTTAAACCATAAAATTTGTAGATTTGTAGGGAGTGAGAATGAGATCTTAAAACAATTGGTGTGGAAGTTTATCCGGCACTGAAGCATAATCGAAAGGAGTATCTAGGTAGGCATCTCATATCGCTATGATATTTAACATTAATTCTCGGCTATGTAGGTTCAATACTAAAATTTGCTACATCGGAACCTTATTTTTAATTCAATAAAGAATATGAAATAAAAATATATAAGGTGGAAGGAGTTTGAAACTTTTCATTTAACTAGAAATATCATTCAAATTTTGTTTCGGAAGCAAAAAATGTGTTACTCTGTATTGTACATAGTTTAATATTTATGTCGTCTAGATTAACTCCAAATCTTACATTATTTATTAGATTGTATGAAGTACTGAAAAAGTTTTCATTTATTTATGATCGTTAGAAGTGAATTTTATGTGTTTTTATCATTATAATGGGTTTCCGACCATAGGGATATTTTCGGCAATTGCAGAGCAGACGAGCTAACCAGAAAGTGTGCTTCAGGACCATACTCGGAACACCTAAACAATGTGGGCATATTGCTAATATTATATATTTTGTTACTGAGTTCTTTCTGTACTGAAATTTTTAACAAAAGATGGGAAGACACAATGGTATGCAGGCACTGTATGCAATCTGACTATTTTCCGTTAAAAGGAAATCCAAAATTCTCATTGAGATGCCCCGTAGAGATATCGGTCTTTTGGAAGATCAGGTCTCCCTTTCAATCAAATCTGTGTGCAGCTGACAGTGCATTAATGAGAGTGCCTCTCATCTACTATGTTTTTGCTCAGCTCATGCATGACGGCGACTTAATACTTTATGAGCCCCCTTACTTGAGGACCTGAACCAGTTACAGACCTAAATATAGTTTTATACTTCGCTACAGGTTCTAGGTGGTTTTAAACTCTGAGTTTTTCTTATATATACATAGTAATACAATGAGCCAATTGACCTATGTGGATCCATTAGAGATCGCCGGTATAACCTAATCTATCATTATAATTATTTGTAAGTATTTATGTTTATATTTATAATCGTGTAATATATTTCATTGATTATTTTATCTCCATATGATTGTCAATTGATTAATTTAATATTTCATTAATTGATGAAATAAATATTTCATTAATTGATTAATTAAACATTTCCTTAATTGGTTAAATAAATACTTTATTAATTAATTAATTAAGTACTTTATAATTGATTAATTAAATATTTTATGAATTAATAATTTAAAGGTTTTATACCATCCCTATGAATAAATTATTATATCAAATAATTATAGTTTATATCCCTTTGTAAATATTATCATATTTAGTTTTCAGTATTTATTCAATAATTTTTAATAAGTCTGCTGTTAATATATTTAGATAAAAATTTTGTAAAAAATGTATATATCAAAATAAAATTATGTAAGAAGAGATAGGTAGAGTGTAAATCTCAAACTTAATTTTTGTTTGTATTTTTCATTCAGTATTAATTTTCAGTACAAATTTTTAGATCTGAACGTGCTCATAATATATTTTTTTAAGATTTCCGCTGATGATGTTTAAACTTTCGCTTTTAAAAGCATTGACTTAGCTGACTTAAGCATTGACTTCGAATAACAAACAAAACACTTTTGCTTTTTATAACCTCAACTGCCATAACAGTAGCATCAAATATCCGGCGTTCTGACTTGATTAGAATTTCTAATAAATTAAAATGAAATAATATCAATTCATTGTGAATTTACACTCGATTTAAAATTCAATTTGTATTACGATATCTTCATTAATAACACGACGTTGTAGCTGTCAAATAAGCGCGCTGAATACTCATACACTCCTCCTCCTTCTCCTTCTCCAACATCTCATTATCATAATAATAAATAAATTTGCTTACTGCAATTTAATTGAGCGTTTGTATCTAAATAAAATGTTATGTGAACAATGCGAAATCATAATCACTTTATTCACACTACTTAAAAATAGTTTAACATCTGTGCTAAAATTGCTGACTAATTGTTGTAATATTCATGCTAATTTATAATGAACACAAAATACATATTTTCAATTAAATTTACTTTGCCTGCCTTTTATTGCATCATTAAATATTTTGCGCTTCAGATACTTGGATTCTTATCAAATCTGTGCCATCGGCCGGAGTTCATGTTTGACGTGAGTATCTACTCTCTGGTATCTGCTATTTGGTATCTGGTATCTACATAATCTCGGCTTATTGTTTTGATAACTTCATTTACATAATTTGATGGAAGTGTTAATAGTTGTAATAAAAAAAGCAATTTCCCCTGAACATTATAAGTCTATTTGATGTATTGTATCTCATAATTAATAAGGTTATTATTTTTAAATTTATCTTTTTTACAACAACTATCTTGGGTTTATTGTAAAATTTGTATTTGAAGTGTAAACCTTGACCTTAGGAAGTTTTCATGGTTATTTGTATTTGTTTTGTTGTTTATTTGTTGTAATAAAAGAACTTTGTTAATTGTTTTGTAGATTACTTTAGTTATGATTAAGCAATAAATTACTAGCAATAAAATAATACATTACGTTGTAAGGTTTCAGTAAAGCAATATATATATGTATAACTTTGTTATATATTAACAAAAGTTTTTAGTTAAGAGAGGTATTGATATACCTCTCTCATATATAATATTCTATATAATATAATATATATATAATATTGTTGTGAATATACAATTTAAGTAACCTTTGATTATTTCTTATTACATCAGTTTATTTAGAAAATAAGTTTTTGATAGAGATATGATTTTGTAGAAAATATTGTGTGAGTGTTTGATAAAAGCACTGAGATAATAAACGGTTACACTAAGTTTAAGTTACGATTTGTATTACTTATCAGAATCCAGTGTTCGCGAACGACCACGTAAATAAGGCGAAACGCAACAATATACCATATATAATATTCTATTATATATTTATTGTATATATAAATTGCATTTAGGCGGTAGACTTATCTAGAAAGAGTATATAAATAAAAATCTTTACAAATTGAATATTACAACCAAATAAAGTTACTGACTACGAAAATAATGTTAGACCTTTTAAGTATATATTGACCCCAGCATGGACGTATAACATTCAGCTATAATATCTTAAATATAGTATTGAATATTCGGGATTTTATGGGTTGAAAGAAAGCTTCGCAATACTAATTCGTTTGTGTCAAATTAAATTATACACATTTAAGAAATACATTTGCAGAAATGTTTTTGAACTTATTCTTATATTGATCACTCAACCTGATCGCAGTTACGCGATCACTTAAGATGTCAGCAATTAATTGATTATAATTTATAGTGATCATCACTTATTACAATGTGGTATTGATCAGGGCTTCCTTAACAGTGTTGTTACAATGTACTATACTGTACACTGTAATATATTTTACAACCTCATCGTATGCAGGTTTTTTTTGCCGGTCGTAAGGAAGCCAAATATATTCCAAATATAAATTTTGAAGATATCGTGCACCTTGTCTTGACTGTGAATATATTGTAAAACCTATATCACACATATTTATAATATATATAAATAATATATGAAGCATAATATAAATATTATAGTTCAGAAGTCTTTGTTAGTGAAATTAATTAAAGGTGTGTATTGAAAATGAACCTACAAGTATATATTTCATAACGACCTTGTCACCTAAATTTTTTGTAAGGTTTCATTTTGGTATTACTGGTGGGAATTACTACATCGGTCGCATGTTGTAGAGAGAATCTATCGAATCCTCTTTAATCAGCTAACAGATAGATGACATTCTTAGTCATCTTGGGAGGAAGCTTGAACGTTTTAGAAGCAATCGGTATATAGCAGGTATTTGATCAATTTCAATGATGACCAATGGTTTATCAAAGAATGAGGCTCCAATACGTGTATATTCGAATCTAAACACAAGCATGAAAGGTGACACGATAGTTTTCTTGTGTTTTCCACCAGGTACGCAGACACTGTCTACAAAAGTTTCGACATAGCAGCTAGAAACTGCTATGATATTTCAATTTTCAATTATAATTTCCTGTTGTAAAAAATAATCATATATAAAGCCAGATATATATGATCAGATTTGGAGCCAGAACTAGCATTTTATATATGAATACTTGTTGAATTTATTCTTAAACTTAAGGCTTCTATTGTTTTCAATTTTTACAAATATAAAATAAAAATAAGATTAAAAAATTTATTGAAATATATATGTGAAAATTTACTTAAGAATAACCATAGCTAAATAAAATAAACAAGAACAGCTTATGTCTATATATATAACAATATGCAGATTATATGAAGATTCTGGCATATTTGCGGTAAACTGTTTTTTTATAGAATAATTGCCAAATGTCTTATTTGATTTTCTTTAAGGATATTGATTTAGTTATTTATTTGTGAGTTAACGCTAAAATTAATTTCAATGTTAACTAAGAGTAAGGAACTGGAATACTAGGCCCTTCGCCCTCTTAAAAATAGTTTGAGCTTGGTATAAAGAAGTTTTTGTTATTTGTCTTTATGATGGACTCTAAGGACAATCTGAATTTTGAACATTTTTCATAATATTTTTATATTTGTTTATTGTTCCCTATATTAATCTAGTTTCTTGATCTAATAACTATTGTGCTGTCATCGATACAGTCCAGACCTTGCCACAAGTACCGTCTAGTCTCCAAATATTTAATCATTTTAAGAATAAAGGGCAACAGAAGTTCTTAAGAGTATTCAAAGTTAATATTTACGAAGTTCCTAACAAATTCTCTAATTCGGGTTAAGTTTATTTAATCTATTTTTTTTTATAGGTTCTTCAATGACTATTTTTAACTCAAATATTTTTTGTGCTTATTGTTTATAAATTATAGATGTATTTACATATCTGTTATATTTTTACACATCGGGTATAAGAGCGATTTCGAAAGAAATATGATTTTAATTATTTACACAAAATTTGTTTATAACGTATTGCACTTAAAATGAATTCATTATGCGTACATATTTATATTTTTAAATTTATTATTACTTATTGCCTATATAAAAGTGCATTATAAGTATTTGTATTGCAATATAGTGTACAAGAGCTTCTCGGATTATCTATTAAAAAAATCTGTAATGGTTAAATTATAATTCAAAGTCAATTGAGATAAAATCTATGAAGCCACTTTGGAACGTGAATATTTTTTTCACACCTGCAGTAACAAATCCATAAACAATCTATAAACTATAAAAACCCTTCAGCATGACGTTACAGAAAATTATTTTTTATTTTTTATTAAAAAAAAAATTCAATAAATTTGTTATCGTACCAACAACAGCAACCTTCGTAGTATTTTTCGAGTACGTATCTAAATTGATGAACGTAGGTCAGTGGTCACAACTGGAGCACATGCACAAATATTGAATCCACAACAAAAATATGTCATAGGCGCTCTTGCAACACCGAAGTACCAATGTAAGTAACTAAATTAAAATTTGTTCAAGTTTGTTAAAATAATTTGAACATCCATTCAACAATTTTACTGATTTTTGAGTTTATTTATGCTTTCGAAACCAGAAATACACATTGAATTCAATTAAAAAGCAAACTCAATAGCATGAAGAATTTATGAGACTTGACCAGGGACAAAGCATGGGTAATATGTGTTGCAATTGATGAAAACGTAATCTGACATGAACTTACTCAGGGCAGATAAGCCACAGCCACAGTGTGCCCAGAGCAGTCACAGTTTTGTCTGTCTTAATCACTCTGTATAATTACAGAAATGCCATCCATGGAAGAGTAACATTAATTCTTACCTTTGCCTGAAAATTATTCGAATTAATGATTGAATTAAATGCAGATCATGGATTCTACAACAATATGTAAACTATCAAGTCATTTGCTCTTCGGAATTAATTGCCAATTGGTATTTATATTGTTATCTTATGCATATATTTATTTATTTACCTATTGAATATTAAATCGTTTTATATTACTTAAAATTGATTGCTTCACTTAAAGGTTATACAATATAGATTTCAAGAGAATGAATAGAATTGTTTATGCCGAGTATAATTAGACAAGCAATAAAAGTTTTAATTATTTATATACTAATTGCTCATATCCTAACAATTTGATTGAATCAAAATTAATTGCATGTGAAAACTAATTTTGTGTAAATAATTGATATATAATTTCCAAATTAACTATTAAAATTTCAATAATTATTATATGATGATTTAATAAAACATTATAAATTTCATTTAACTTTACAAGTTCCGAATAATTATTTTTTAATACAAAGGATGTTAATTGATTAGCACATAATAAAAAAATTAATATAATTAATTGATGAAAATTAGCATTTCCTAATGCAAATTTAATAATTTAATTAATTAAATTATAATAATAAATAATAATTTAAATAATAAATTATTTAATTATAAATTTAATAACAAAATTGGTTAATTGACGGATAGAAGAAAATAAAAAAAATTACTAATTTTCATGCATTTAAACTTTTAAGCCAGTTTATTATTTATTTATACTATAAATGGTATAAATAGTATTCATAATCTCAAGCATCCATGATTTCATTAAGTTAATGACGTCTATACTGGTATTCACGTTCTGGGGTAGGAATTTAAAGTAGCAACATATATATACAAAATGTGTTTTGTTCTTGCCACTTTGCAGTTTTATTACATTACTCGACTAACGTGGTTATTACTCGGAATCGTCAGTCCTTCTATAGATTTGGTCAATTAAGTAAAGACACGGATACCTGCCTTTTTTGTAGTAATTCTCGTAACGACATGGATTCAACATGGTCCGGGTCTTTGCAATAAATTTCTTTATTGATTAGGAAAGAAGTAATGATTGTTTCAACATCAAAAATAATATCCGTGTAATTAAAAAGTAGTCATTTATAAAGATTATAAGGTTGGATAATTACATAGCTAATTACAAAGGTTTATAGTCTATAATTGTGAAGCCGTTAGAATATTGCAGAGGTAAAGCATGTCTGTCGTAAGAAGCAATTAAAATTTTGGCACCATTTTGATACTCTTTGGAGTGCAAATGGTAGTGAGTGAGATTCATTTACGACACCTGAACGGTGGTGTGTATCTGGTAACGTGGGGATCACTTTCCGCAGCTTCGGTTGGCTTAACTAATTGAGGTAGGCAATGTCATGCTGGCTGTGGTTTACGTGGGGAGAATGACGTGGGGAGAATTACGTGGGGCGTTTAACGGTGTATTATATCAATACCTGTTTCGAGTTGGGTGCTTCCAAATTTTCAAAATAAACATATCATAAAATGATTTTAAGGAATTGTATTTAAATTTTGCCAATGAATCTCTAATTATTTTTAATTATTTATTTAGAGATTTGATTTATTTATTTAGAGAACAATATCAAAAAAGAAAAAGATAAGAAAAATCGAAAATATAGTATAAAAAAACAAAAAAATTGAAAAAAAAACTCGAAAAAAAAAATAAAAAGCATAAACAGAAAAAAAATAACGAGCGGGAAAAGTTATTCTCTTAATACGTCCACAATAAAGCAAAAAAATCATTTTACAGTTGATTTCAATTTATTTCTAAATGATCTCTCAATGAAGGGTGTTTCATAGAAGCGATTACTCTTTTAAAATATTTTTTCGGGGTATTTGAGTGTTTTCTTTTCCCAAATGCCTAGTTATTGTTTTACAATAATAACAATTAGTGGCGATCGTTTGCGTTTGGGGCCAAATATGTGTTTGTTAATCATAATCACTTGAGGTGATAATAATGCGTGTTCAATTGTTCCAATATTATTGAAACTCTTCACAGTGATATACTTATATTATTGGTTCATTATATAAAATTACATAAATTAAATTTAAATTATTAACTACCTTAATCGTGTATCAATAAACATAACTTCAATCAGTGGTAGGCATACAAATATGTTCATTCACGATTATACAATCCAAAATTCGCACTTAATTCAATGTTAATTGTATTTTAAAGGAAATAAAGCAAAATTATTGAATCATCAAATATTCATGTGAACAAGCCAATGCAAAATAAACGTGATGCAAATAATAAACTAACGCAAATGTCAAAAAACAACAACAAATAACAAAACAAGTGGCAATAAAACCAAACAAGCAATAAAAAAAATTTAATTTTTAACTGCATAATAAAAAAAGAAAAAAAACTGCATTGATTCATGCACATACGAACACAAGCAACAAAATCAAAATCAAACTCAAAATCAAAATCACAGTCAATGTCCGTTTTATGCAAATACAATGAAAAACAAAAGTGAAAAATATATAAACAAAAACAAATACAAAATTATTAAATAAAAGAATGTATAAAGATGCAAATAAATAAACCTTAAAAGCAAAAAAGAAAAAAAATTTGAATTCAGTGTCATTAATGAAAAATAAATTAAAAGCAAATTTTGTTTGGGAGATCCACACATACATACACCTACGCTTTGCACAAAAACTTAGTGGCAACAACAACAACAACAACAACAAATAAAATAAATCAATATTCACAGGTATATTTTTTGTTGCAACCTCATTGACCAACAAAAAAGCTCAATAAAATTGGTGCATCCAAGAGAATATTGTTGCCATCAAACGTAAAAATGTACATTAGCCATAAAATATTTGAGTTTGCATCTATGTATGTGTGAATGTGTGTTACAAAGGCGTCGTAGCGGGTGGAAGTCAATATGGAGTTAAATTTATGCACTCACACTCGAACACACACACACACATAACCAAAAAAAAATATATTGTGCATTATTGATGTGCATATGCAGTTTTACTTATTTCGTGACTGCAAAGCTACCAAAAACGGTTTTAATTGCGGCCAAGGATAAAATTATTTTTATTTATTAAAACTATTGCATCAATATCCAAGCGCACAAATGCTAACTGCATTTATCGCATATGAATAAAAAAAAACGAAATTAATCAACTGTAATACAAAAGCTCGAATGCACGCCTCAATATTCAATTGTGAACGAATTGAAGTAGTTTTATTTGATAATAATTGATGGACTCTTCAGTGGGTTGGTTGGCACCGTTGGTTGTACGTTACAAACGTTTTTGGTTAACCAAGTTCGCATGCCTTTGGAAAAACCAATTATAAGTGGATATGCAATTATTTTATTTCATAAAAATCATTTTAAATATTTTAATGCTTGATTAATATTGAATTGATTAGAGTAAGTTTCGTGTGACAATAATTATGTTAATGGGCAAAGCATGAATGCAGTAGCAACTATTGTATCTCTTCAAAGTGCATCCATACTGCGCAAAAGTTTAAAACCAGCTTATTATTTTCGAATACCACAATTTCAAAGGGCAATATCACAAAGTATGGGAATGTTTTAATGAAATAAATTAGAAAATATTATGCAAAATTAAAATAATATAACTAAAATTCTGTACTTTATATCAATTGTATGTCATTTCAAAATTTATTTAAATAAAAATGAGTATAAATTTAAGATCACTTCATCCTCAAATCAATATTGACGATGAAGTGGTGATCGCAGAACACTTCTTCTAACAGTTTGATATGCAAAAAACAATTGCATATAAGTAAAATATGCTTTCAGCATATTATTAAAATCATAATGAAATGACTGAAATAATAAAATAAGCTCCTTTGTCGAAATGTATCAAAGTAGTAGATCACATAAAGCTACAAAAATGCTGATTTTGATACAATCGTAAAAGATAAATTAAGAAAGAAATATGAAGAAATATTAAAACTAAATTTAACATTATCATCGTATGTATTAATTTCTGCGGCTCTCCAACCTATTCAAGTATTTGTATTGGCCCGCGATCTCATCTGATCTGGACAGCTCTGATCTAGACAATATAATATGGACTGAGTACACACGCAATTAGAAAGTGTTGGTGGTGATATGAAGGTTTTGGAAGGCATGACTTGAAATATTATCCTGGATAGAATTACATATTGTACTTCCCGCAATTTACTCTAATGAATATCTTGGCAACCTTTTAACTGGTTTTGATCATATTGTCTTGGTTTTAATAACAAGATATTGAAATTTTACCATGGCTTGCCTGCAATTCTAATTAATATATTATAAAAAATTTGTGGAAAATACTGGGCAAAAGTGTTGTAAAAAAAGAAACTCCGCAGAACAGTGACTGAGTTAAAAGAAAATTTTTGAAACAGTGGAGAAATATTTCCATTAATATCATACATTATTAGTTTTTATCCATTTCACGCAGAATTCAAAGCTGCATTAAAGCTAACGGATATTATTTTAAAGAATGAAGAAGTCATCTTAAATTTATGCGCAGATGTTTTTTACTTTAAAGGGATTTCGAAATAAATAATTGATATAAAGAACAGACTAACTATAATTATAACTATAATTAAATAATTCAATTATTAATGAACTTATTAATGAATTTATTAATGAACTTTTGTCATAAATTAACAAAATTCCAAGGTAGAATATACACGTCAAGTACAGCTTTTGGTGAATTAGCTAATGAACCCTGACTCTAAGCTTTAAATTTGATGGGTACAAGTTCCACCTTTGGTACTTGTAGTCGCTAAAACTGTTTATGAATAATTATTGAAAAAATAATTCTAAAATCACTGATGATAGATATTTGGCAAATCTCAAAACAGCTGTATGGTTAACCAAAACTTCAATTAATAATAAATAAATAAATAATAATAATAATAAATAATAAAATTTTGTTGTGATTCACTATTGGTTAAAAAATCTTTCTATTAAAACAATAGTTTCTATTAAGAAGTATGGTTTCTTTCGTCATAATTGATTTCAAAAGTCAAATTTAATGAAAAAAAAATTAATAAGTCAAAACATTCTGTACTTTGTAATATTGCAACATAACGTTTGTGATTACTCTCTATTGTTTTCTCTGATAAAAAAAATTGCCAATTGGGCAATTCTTAACCAAACATAAATTTAGATATTCAAATCTACATAGACAACATTTAGATATTCAAATGGCTAAAAGAAGTCAAGATCCTTTTATGATAATTCAGGTTGTAGTTCATTGTACTTCCTGAATTAAGGCATTATAGTTGTTGCGAATGTCTGCAATTAAAAAGTTTTAGAATATATTCTGGTTATGGGTAATTTAATATTAAAAAAAAGTAGAGCAGATATTGTAACCAATACCGCATCGTGAGGTACTTTCCAAGGTACTTTACAAGCTAGATGAAGATACTAAATTCGTAAGCTAACAAATACAAGAGCAAAACACGAAATTTTTCATGGTTCGAATATAAAGTCGTTACCTGATAATCATAGCATACTGCATAGTAAGACGAGAACCAGAGAAGTTCGAAGAGTAAATACACGCTAATAAGACTAGGGTGCGCAATATGATTTAAGTCTGCGTGATTTGTTGTATGTATGACTGTAATTATTATTACTAAAGAGCCATCAACTGATATGATACAAACATTTTTCTTAATAGCATTAGAATTAAAATATTATTGGTCAGCTGCATATAAAAGATTTATTGCTTTTTAAACGTTTTTTGAGAGCAGTGCTAGTGCTATTTAAAAAGTATCTTAAAAATTCAAAAGTTTAGTATGTAACTTCTGCTCAAGTATCCGGATTTGGTTGTTTGTTAATTACTCCTTAAGTTATAGACCTTTTTGTTATGTTGGTACACCCTTGCTTGACATATGGTACAAATTTGAGCGCCATCTGTCAATTAGTTTGTTTACAGCAGCTGTTAATGTGAGATTACCTCAAGTGTATTTACTATGGAAAATTTTTGTTGTACGCGATTTTTTGACCAAACATGGCACCACTGTCATCGCTCTGGCACCATATTCGCCAGATTTGGATCCGTGCGACTTCTTCCTGTTCCCGAAACTCAAATTGTCCCTTCGTGGTAAGCGTTTTGAGTCGATTGAATCGGTAAAAGAGAATTCGCCGAAGGAACTAAAAGATTCGGTTAAGCGTTGGCATATTGTATCGCTTCAGAAGGAGCATATTTTGAAGGAGATAAAATAAATTTGGAATAATATTTAAACTTGTGCGTTTTATTTTCAAAATCCGAGTACTTTTTGAGCAGAAAGGAGTTAAAGTAGTAGTCTAGTATGATAGTATGATATTAAGGCCCTTTGCCTTCTACTTAGTTATTTTTTTTTAGCAAAATGCAATAACAATCAATTATTACAAAAAAATCGGTTTGTTCACATGATAAATAATATTAAGTGAACATCACATTAATTTTAAAAATTTTTTGATCTTTACATAATATATACTTTAATCTCTAAATATTTTAAAGTTTCATTGCCTAATAAATGTGTTAACATCTATAAACCCACCGAACTTAAAGTTGCAAACAAACTAAATTGCGTAAAAAAATTTTCTAGTAAAATCAAAGTTCAATTTTTAATTAAATGCAAGTGAAACCCATATTTACCGGAAAATTTGTTTCAAAATCACAACTACACACATTCCGTCGATGGCACTTTTCATAATTTGACTAAATTTGAAGACGTATTACTTCCTTGAACATATACGACAACTAGTAATATGCAAAAAATTGTATTTCAAATCCGTGATTATCGCAAGCAACCTATTCAGGCCCAAACATGGCGTGGCGAGATTACCTAATCATACATTTAAATAGTCTTTATGACGTACGTGCACATTTGTTAATGTCCAATTTTCTATTTTTTTCTCCTTTTTGAAATGACAGACAAGGCGCTACAAAGATAATATTCAAATTACATACAAACGTACTTTAAATTAGACGTACTCATATATACTTCATGGCTGTATCTTTTCGATACTGCAATTAGATATGAATTAAGTTTAACAACCACTGGGAGAGTTACGATGATTTTTTTTTTCGTTGCTGTTTTTGTTTTATTTTTGTTATTAGTTTTTAGTTAAGTTTATGTAAATTGCTTTTATTATGAAAAAATTAAAAATATTAAAATACGAGTAATACTTGGTGTGTGTAATATTAGCGCTAATTATAAGCGCATTAAAGCTTGGTTAGAGCACCGACTTCATAACCTCAAGACGTTAATTAAATGCTGCTGATGAGGTTGCTGAAGAAGCAAAACGATTTCGATAGATACTTTGAAGTAATAACTTATGTATATCTTAACAGTGCTTGGTTTCATTTTTAAAATCAATACAAAAATTATTCAATGATTAAAGAGTTATTGACTTAAAATTACATTGTCACGATTATTTGAAGTCGCAATTTTGTATTTAAAAATGTGTTTATCTTTGATTGGCAATAATTTTAAAGTGATTTAACAAATATAGAAGCTTATTTGGTTATAATTGCAATTATAATCAGTATTATGGGGTTAAAAATTATATAACAATAAACAAGTGTTAATAAAAAGTATCATATCTATATATTGTGATATGAAAAAATTATTGAATATACTTTTTTGTAATTAAAAAGTAAAAAAATAAGGATTGAGTTTTTAAAATTTTATTTTTTAAGACACATTATTATCTCTTTTAATAATAGTAGTGAAAATCTACTGTAATAGTTTATTTTAAATATTTAACATTGAATATGATTATTCAGTAATTTTCTTCAGAAACTTTGAAACCTAACGGTACTACCATATTATTCGCTAACTATTGGGTGTATAATTCAGTTGATTGGATTTTTCAAGATATAGCCTAACATTTGCATCAATTTAAATAATATTTAATCAGTTTAAAATTTTTTTTTTATTGAAAAATATATCTTTATTGGACCGCTTTAAATTAAAGCCTTTCAATTAGTTTTAAAATCTTAAAGACTAATAACATTGAATTACAAATCATTTTATATAAATATACTATAATGATATATATAATGATTTAAAAGTTATTTTAAGGGGTCTCGAAATAAGTAGCCAGGGCTTAGTTACTACATATCACGGCGTTTAAGTTGAATTAGTCCGGATGATAATGTCTTAAAATAAACACAAAAATTAAGTATTTTGAGATATGTAAAAATTCATCGTTAAAGAATGTTTAGTATAACAGTTACGCCATCTCTTGGAAAATCCGAAAAGCTAAATTTTGCACCCAAAACTATTTGTCTATTGATAGTATTCTCATTCAAAGCAAATGGAATATCTATGAACAAAAAGAAATTTGCAACAACAAAGATTTTCTCTAATAATGCATTCACATTGTCTTATTTAGGCACTTGCTCATTTATATTAATGAGTGACGTCATGAATTATGGTAAAACTTTAAATTATTTTCAATTATGATTAAAACCAAAAATAGATAGTAATTCGGAGTGATTTTATTAAAAAATGAATTCAATTCACACCCACGCTTTCTTTAATTAATATCACTTATTGTAATTATATGTAATATGTAATATAATTAAGTAATTTAGCTGTGTCTAAGTAATTTTAAAATTTAAAACAAAATGCCACTAATAACGCAAAACTTATACACAATTGGTAGAGTTTATTTTATGATTTGAAATATTTGTACTAGAGAGATATTAATCTTAAATTAATTATATGTGTTTAAAGACTATTTACTGAGTTTCAACAAATCGCTTTTCTGAATAAATAAGCTAATAATATCATGACTAAAATAGTTTTTAAATAGTTTTTACTAGTAAGTTGTTAACTTATTTTGGTATTTTGTAAATGTTTTTCTCCGACATGAATTTTACACGGTTAGTTATTTTTAAATAATATAGTTTTATTAGCAAATTTGTGTTCAAAAAATAATATTTATGGTACTATAATTGTTTATAATTCATATTTTTTACCTTTCACATATAGCGAAAAAGGGATATATTAAGTTTGTCAGTCTATATGTTGACTATAATAAATACACAATATTAGAATATTTTTGTTTTAAAATGGATATAGATAATAGTTAAGACAAAAACTTTGATACAGATATAATATACATATTATATCCAAATAATATATTACATGTATGCATATTATTTTTAATGAGTTTTAGAAATTTTTCTTTCGTTTAGAATTCAAAACTAAGAGCATTTAACAAAATATATACATTTTATCTAAAAAATAATCGGAATTAAAAAAAAATATACAAAAAAATTATTAGTCAATTAAATTTCCTTCAAGTAGGACCCCATAAGTGTCGCCTAACAATGTGGTTGTTAGACCTAACACTCTATTATTTTTTTGTCTCATCAAATACATCTTTACTAAATCTTCTTTGGGAACAAAAAAGTAGCATAATACCATATGAGATTGTTGGACCAAGTCCATTATACTTTTTTTTTGTCGTATCGAAGGTATCTTTACTAAATCTGCTTTGGGAACAAAATTAGTAGTGTTATGCCGAAAAACTCAAATAATGCAATATTCTATACTTTTTTTGCTGCCTTATCTGTACCGCAGTTACGTTGGAAACTGGAAAAGTGACAAAGAGCAATGTGAAGGGAGTATGATGCTTGATCCATCACAATAGTTGAGTTTTTTTTTAACAAAAACTTGTGTACAGCGCTTGATTAATGTCATTATAGAGCACATAAAAACTTAATTACAAAAACCAGTAATTACTAATTATAGATATGTTATATTAATACACTGGATAATAAGTTGTCAATTCTTCAGAATTTCAAACATTAGCACTTCTTATTAAATTTGTAGAATTTGTCTTTTCTTCCTTTAGATTATTATTTAATTGGTCCATTGTATATAATTGTTATTAGTGTCAAAGTGGAATAGATGATTCACCTTGTTGTGATAAAACCTAGTACTAAACTAATTACTTGTTAATCTAGAGTTCGTGTAAAGCGAGTCTGAATATAGAACGCTTAGAGGTCACGTCTTTGTTTCAATGCAGTGGTCAGTTATTCGGTGATTCTAAATACATTGGACAATATCAAGCGATATAGTTGACCTAACTTTCGTGAAAGTGATACTTAAGGGCTGTACCCCTTTGGAATGGTGATTATATTATAAGTATTATTTCTATTCGGTTTGTGGAATATAATGAACATGGTAACGAATGTTCTGAGATTAGATCACGATGTTAGTGACCTGTACAAACGGGAAAAGTGAATTGGAATCCCTGAAGTAAGACAGTTTTATTCACTTGACATTTCTGCATTCAACAGTAGTCAGCAGTTTTATAGAAATATGTAACTAAGGAAATATATAAACTTTTTTATTGGCTAGATGCAAAAGCTATTTTGATATTAGACAACGGGTATAATAGCTTATTTATATGGCACAAGTTTACTGGGGTCCCAGGATTAAGACAATCAGCAATTTGAGAGAAACATATGAATAAAGAAATATAATATATGCATTTTTCATTGCTTTTAATCTAAAAGTATTCTGTTAGATCACGATTGTATTAATTTATTTATACAACAAAAATTGATTTGGATTGGAGGATTAAGACTACATTTGAATTCACTTGCTATAGCTAATTTAATCGGCAGGTAGATAACCAAGAAAATGTGTTATTTCATAAGTATAAAAATCGTATTCGCAGTATAATGGCTCTTCATGGTTTGAGTAGCGTACAGCTTTTTTTAAAATCAGTCTTTAAAGGCGGTTTTAGTGTGTTGAAGTCTCACATAGTGGCTTTCGAGGCTTTGTATTTTGAAATAAAAGATGTGGTATTGAAAATTGGACTTACCAAAAATAAAAATTTTTTACTGAAAATAGCAAATAAATGAACAACAATAATTTCAATTAAATTATTCACATGACAATTAAATCTTGTCGTGTAAATAAGGATAAGGATAATAAGGAATAAGGATTGGAAGGAATTTTCTTTTAATAAAAAACTTTCCATAAATTTTTTTATCTGCTTTAAATTTATTAGTTTATCCATTTAACATACATATGGTATATCAAAGATCCTCACGAATTATTTTATTGCTCTTTTCAAATTTAATTGTAGTGTTGGGTAGATGTTGTCAATTTGTTGTATAGCAGTAAAGTTCTAATCGAAAAACCTTAATGAGTTCTTGGTAAACCTTAGTGAGTTCAGTTAAATTCATGAAGAAAATAAAATTTTAGTGTTAATTTTTTCTTGCCGAGAGTGACGCATCTTATGTCGAAAAGAAACTACTTAAAAGTTATAACAGTTCGAATAGAAATGAAAAGACAACAACACAAATTTAGTTAATTTATTGAGATTTGGTTGATCATACAACACTGTTACGAGTATTGCCAAGTACTCATCACCAGTAGTCTTAGCAGGTATTGGAATTTTTTAATTAGTTTATAGTCCGTATATAATTTGTTTGGACTGCAAGTGCCAGGCTTAGAGCTCGTGCGTGTTAATAAAATTTCAAATTTTATATAATATTATATATTGTCCCAGTAAATATTCTAATGTCAAATACTGTTGATATTCAGAAGTTAATAATAAATCTAAAGACCTAAAAATTTTTTCTACTTAGTTGTTCGAAGGCCATATAAGGTATATTAAAGCTAAATGCTTGACCCATAAGGATTACAAATGTCTATAATTTTAATTTTTTATATTCTTTTTGAGTAAATTATTTTAAAAGTTTTTTAAAACCCATTATGAATTTCTTGAGTATTTAAAAAATTTTTCACAAATCCAAATAAATAATAAAATCTATAATAAGTAATAAAATCTATCTTTAAGTGAAAAATAAGTTGAAATATTTCTGCATCGCATTGAACGTAATGCATAAATAACATATGATTAAATTTAAGATTATTTATTATTTGTTAAGGATCACAATTTTAAATTAAATTAAATAATGCAATAAATGCATGATGCAATAAAAATTTTTGTGCAAGTAAACAAATATTTTAATTAAGAGATCAATCAATATTAAGAAAAGTATTCGTTAGATTGACAATACTTCTAATGCGGCGCTAAAATGCGACTGGTTTAAGCTCATACCGAATAAATCTGAAAAATTTGACAAGAGAATATCTCGAATAACTTAGCATCATCGAACCTAACATAATCAAGTATGTGTGGAAAATTAATTATTTTCGCTTTAGAATCAACACCAACTATAAAGATATAAATTTAATTGCGAAAAATTTTATTTTGTAGTTAATAAAAATCGTGTTAGAGCGATGTTAAATTAGTTAACCTTGTCATTTTTCACTGTGCTGTCTTGTACCAAGAACTCAACTTATCCGAATTTGCATACCTAGCCGGAGAGGAGTGCTGTTGTGCGGAGCCGAAGGTGGGAGTTAGCAACAAGTATCTAAGTTGTTCAAAATTGTTGTGCAATAAATTCTTAATTTTAGTAGCTGCATTTAATTTTGCAGTTGCTTAATACCCAAACTGGCGTTCTTATTAAAAAAATTTTTTCTTTTTAAATTACGGAAAATTGTTAACACTATACGTACTTGTGGTGCAAAAAAACTTGTTAGCAATAATTGAAAATTACTCTCGAAGTGGCCATGAAACAAATTGGTATTTCATAACATTTTTGTGAAGGATTTTTATTTTTGTTTTTTCTTTTTTTTGGTGGAAAATTATTAAAATTTTAAGTAAAGAAATAATCGTATTTATACTGAAAAATATACAAACTGTTTCATACATAAAGTATTTAATAATTTTATGTTAAATTGACTTAAATGACTTATTTTAATAACTAGGAAGGAAATAATTGCTACGTTCGATTGGGTAAATATATTGCCTAGACCAGAGTTTCTTAACCAAAAAGTATGGCGGGCAATAAAATACTCAATGTGTTTTATAATGATTAGTGTTAATATATTTCCAAATATTAATATTATTATTATAAGAGTTATACATTTAAATATACTATATATAGTATACTATATAATATATACACAATAAGTACGATATATATATATGTACATTTGCACTACCTTTCCTTTATATATTTTTCTAAGGTTATTTTCAAATAACTATTAGTTAAGTATGAATTTAAAATAACATAATATATATAGGTATATATACAATACAATTTTTTTAAATTCCTACTTAACCAATAGTTATTTAAAAATAATCTTAGAAAAATATATAAAGGAAAGGTAGTGCAAATGCAGAGATTGAGAAACGCTGGTTTTCGCTGGTTAAATGATAAAATTCGATATTATATTGGTTTAACTCTATAGTTGAGTCACGTTGTTAAGCGACTATTAAAATTATTATTATTTTTTTTAATTTTAAATGTAGTGTAAAAGTATTTATGCCTGTAAAATACACCTCGTTTTAATTAAAAAAAAAAAATTATATTAACACACTGCTACAGTAAATGGCAATAATGCTGCTTTATTAGCAAGTATGCATGGGCACATAAAATAGAGATTCAGTAGTTGGAGACAAATATGTACGTAGTCAGGAGTAAGGGGCTGAAGTCGCTCTCCAAAATTAATCACAGGACTATATATTCATGTTTATTTGTATTTAATGCTTTATGTATAATGATTAGTTTCTTTAATTATCTGAAATTATCTGAAAGTCTCTTAAGAAGTAAATTTCTGGTTTCGGGCTTGATTGGCGATAAGAAAAATTGTAACGCTGTAAATTTTATAATATATAATTATAAATAAATTAGAGAAATAAAGAAAAACTATAGTTAAAATATAGCCGAGGTAGTGTAATGGAGAAGTTGTGGGGTAGTGTACATTTCTTCATATTTCTATTAAAAATTTTATTAACCTCATCAATATAATATTTTATTCTTCGGTAGATGTGGCTATGAAACCACATGTGAGAATTGTAGTTCGAAGTGCAATTTTTTTAAAATAACGTTTAATGAACTTATTAATACTGCATGATATACTCAACTGTCACTATAGATACATATACTTATACATAATTACATTCAAATATACAGTAAGATTTATTTAACTGTCATTAGAGATATACCTATATATACATATATATTTTTATAAATAAGCTTCAAGTATAATTGAATTCAAGTATGAGCACGGTTTTGATTCTCAGGCACGTCCATTTAATAATGATTTTCTGTTTCACTATTCAATACAGCTGAGTTTTCAAGATATCGGGATCTAAAGATTGAAGTTTATATGCGTAAACAACATGTGGATGCGCCGGATGGCCCGTCATTCATGTGTATAATTAATGTAAAAACTGCATATGTGTATGCTAACTTGTATATATACAAGCTAGCGTACAAGTTATATACATACAAGTTAGTGTACTTTTTGTTAGTTCAATCATTGTTAAAATTTTCCAACTTTAAACCTCAATATCTGGAGAAGTTACCTATATCGATTTACAGTAGAAAAAGCGTGTCTGGATAATCAGAACTGCGCCTAAGTCAGTTATGCATATTTAAAATGATTTGAATTGTATAACATATATTAATGTAATATTATAGAGCATAGTAGAGTGTACTTACATAGGACATAGTAGTTTGAGCAGTATTAGTCACCATACCGCTGCGTTTTCCTAACAGTGACTGATTAATACGATTCGTGCCATAATACATTTCCCAAATGCTTGGTTTTTTTCGATGCCATTCCAATATGGAATTCTTATCACCTGATCCTGTACTAGCACTATTTGAGCCTGCATTTGATAAACCAACACCACCACTTGGTCCCAATTTGGAATCTAATTGATTTAGTACTGGATTTTGATAAGCTAAATTGCGTTGCATTTGTGTAGGTTTTAATGAGGTTTCGGATGTTGCAGGTACTTGATTATCGCGTATCGTTTCAATATAACAATCGGCTCTCGGAAATATTTCAGCAATAGATTTACGTTTCATTTTAAAATTTGGATCACTTGCACATTTTATAGATGCAATCTGCTGTTGCTGCTGATTTACAACAGCACTTGAAAAAGTGTTGGATGCATTATTTCGATTGACTTCGTATGTACTAAGTCCAATGCATTCATAACTATTATTGTGAGGTTGTCGATGTTCGAATGCTTTCATCATTTTTGCAATTTTTTGATTTTTTAGAAGTCCACTACAAAGCTGTCGTATTTCCATTTCACTTTGTTGATTCATACGTGCCAAATATGTTTCTAGCTCATCCTTTAATGCCTTAATCATTCCCTCCAATTCTTTTGGTATTTCATCTACTTTAGTTACCAACTTTTTGTCCTCAGTACGTGCACGTAAATCATTGTTTGATGCAGAAAGTTTTAATATTTTTTCGCGTACATCCTCTAAAAGTTCTCGTGTGTTTTGGAAATGTAACTGATCGACGTAGGGTTTGGGTAGATGATCGACTGCTGCAGACTTTATAGAGCCATTATCAGTTCCTAAAACTATATCACTTTCAACACGATATGCATCTTCAGGGCAGGAGTTTATATATTTGGCACATTTATAGTGATTTTCAGCTTGCTCATCATTAAGAAATGTAGGATTATCAATACCACTTGCTTCATACTGCGTTTTATGTGTCTTGCTGCGTTTAATACCTTTGGTTTCGTTTGCAAGTAGAAAAGCATCCATGTCGATATCTAATAGTGAATCATCTACTAAATGACTTTGCCAAGGACGTGTTGTATGCGCTAAATCATAACCTTCAATTATGGTAGGAAGTTGGTTGTGTTGGCGTAATTTTTCACTAAATACATGCTGATGCGGGTACTGGTGATGTTGGTTTTGCGTTTGCGTTTGCGTTGAGGACGCTAAACATTCCTGAGAACTCAGACTTGAAAAAGTTCTTAAATGACGATCCAGGTTTTCGATGCTCGCTTCGAGCACACGTAAACTTTCACTGAATTGTGGTTGTACATTTGTTTGTTCTGATGTAAGTCGTAATGTACTACTGTTTTCCACCGTAAGACTTTCATCATCGGTATCACCATCGCACTTATTGTAACTACTCTTCAGACCTACAACACCGATCATGTCTTTAGTGTTACTACTATTCAAAATTTTACTCTGTGTTAAAACATTAGTTGCCGCAGCTGGTATTTGTTTTTGGAGTTGATTGTGCAAAATTGCAGTGTTGTGCACTTTTGCTGCAATATCACTTTTACTCTTACTATTTACATCTAAGATATCGACAACTGGTTCGCAATATATGTGATCTTCTATCGAATATGTTGAACACACATTGGAACTATAATAGCCGGATGAACCACTTTTGTCTGTGGAATAGTGAGATTGGTGTGAGCTGGTTCTACCATGTTGTTCATTGCCAACATTTTTGGTAGGCGCTGCGGTGATGATTTTATTATTGACTAAAAGTTTATTTCGATTGTAAATGCCACCGCTAATTGCTTGTTTATTACGCAGGTCTACTTCTTCTTCTATGCTCGCCATTGAAGTTGCGGTCGAAGCTGTTGTTGATGTAGAGCTAATGGATTGTTTTTTGTGCCGTGCCATCTTCAATGTCCCTGTATTTGTGGTTTTTATGGCAATATATTTTTCTGTTGGTAAAGGAAAACTGGCATTACTAGCATCATTCACCATTGATTTACTAATTGGCTGAGGACGAAACGTGTTGCTGCTGTTGTTGTTCATGTTGTTGTTAGTCAGCAACATCGTTTCACTGTTGCTCTTGGCAATACTTAGAGAAGTGCTGTTGCTTTTGCTGCTACTGCTGCAATTATCATTTTGTAACAGTTTGGCATTCGTTGCTGAGATAACTGGCAATGGCAATGAATTTGGAACAGTAACACTGCAAGGAAAAGAAAACAAATAGAGAAAAATGTTAAAATGGAAAATTTTATTTTATATCAAAATTGAAAGTGGTCATATCTGTGCATGGATTGAGCAAAAGTGGGTTAATGTAAATTATGGCTTACAAATGTAATAAAATTTGCAAATTTAATGAGCGAAAGCGTTTGACTAGATTTCTAACACCGTATCTACAGTAGACAAGAAATGAGTTTCTTTTGGCAAATTTTTGATAATTTTTTAATTAAATATTGTGAATTTGCAATTAAAACTGCAAATTGATTTTAACTGTAGAAAGTTGAACCTATGAAGATATCACTTAGATTGTCACATACTGAAAATATAAATGATGTATCAATATAATGTTTGCAACATTCAAATTATAATCATTCATTGACAATTAACTGTTAATAGAAAAAAAGTAATATTTTATTAAATTTAAAACCAGTTTGTTTGCAATAGTGGTAGGTGAAGTGGATGGAAGGTCGAGTTTTCCCCAATTAGCTAAGGCAGCCGTTTTGATTTCACATTTCTTGTAGAAGTGGGTAGAAAGTTGGGTACATTAGAACCAACTGTACAGATACATTGGTAAATGCAAGTATCTGGCCAATACCAATATATCGTCGAGTTTGTAAAGGAATGGAGTGCCAAACTGAAGTCTAGACATAGAGCAAAATGCTTTTCCAGTATCTCGTATTCGAGCGCTGGTAGGCATGTACTACAAGAGATTTGATAGGGCACCCCAAATCTAGCTTCATATTGCCCTATAACACAGTGTTCCGTTAGGGCCGAAATTATCTCAGATACCTCTTATTTACTTCTGTGAACTAAGTTAGAGATTCTACTTTTGGAATATAAAGGGCATGTCGCGCTAGATCTGGTTGCTGAAGAAATGTTAGCTTGTCGCAAAAAAAAGCTCGTATGTTAACTTTCATCTATGGCTGGTAGGAACCCAAATTAAAATGGAAAGTCCAATAGAACAGGAATCAAGTCTGGCTACCTCATTCGCGCGCTAGTTCGCTGCTATACTAGTAGGTTCAGGAACCCAAACTAGAGTTAGCTTGCAGTAACTGCCTTGCGATTCAATTAAAAAAAAAATTTTAAAAATTCGATAAAACGTTAAAGACCCTTTCTCATTATGTCAGAAATTTCTGATTTACATGTTTATGTTTACTTTATGTTCGAATAATTCTTTAATTTTAGAATAGAATATTACAGTAGCTCGCTATGCATGTTGTTGAATAAATATTTCGCTTGCTTTAGTAAACCTACTTCTCTTACTGACCACTAAAAAATCTAGTTTCTTATATTTAACGTATTATACGTAAATAAAGCAGAGATTATAGTTCTACTGAACTGCATACGTTACGAACTTAATTAATATAGTACCTTACATATTTTACTGCAATTTTTCCAGACATAAAACCAGATGCGTAAAAAAAAGAAGCGCCATACCAATAATTTGTACTTTGACGAATTTTTTCAATACCTGAGAGCATGTCTTCATCCAAGCTAGACTTCACCAAACCGACATTTATATCATCAGTCGATTTCTGATATTTCTGATATCACTTCGAGACGGTTGAAAGTGATATTGCATTCTATTTATAAGCTATTTAGGTAGGCAGGTTATACCAGCGATCCCTAGGGATTCACTTAGGTCTATAGATCCATTGTATTACCGTATATTAAAAACTCAGGGGTTAGAACCATTTAGAACTTTTGGAAAGCTATTCAAGAGGAGGTCTGGTATTTCGCTAAGATCCTCAAAAAAGAAAGCCTTTTAAGTGATAAGGTTTCGCTACGAATGTGCTGGATAGAAACGAAGCAGATGGTCGGTAGTTTCCCATCTTATTTACTTACGATAGTAAGTAAACCTACTATTGGACTAATATATACTGGGCATCTTAATAAGAGAGTTGGATTTCCTTTTATTGGAGCGTGGTTAGATTGCATACAGCTGTCTGCATATCATTAAGTTGTCTCATTTTTATAAAAAAAAGCGATATATTAAATTTTTCCACAGGCAAAAACAATGTCACAATCCATGAAGTATGGCAAAAAATAGTTACGACAGCGGTGGAATTTTCACCGACTCTTTGTCTACAAAATTTTGCATTTTCTTATTTTCAATTAGACTTCTTGCAGTGAAACATTAAATAAACTATCGGAATACGTACATCATCTATTATTTTTTTTAATTAAAAATTTATACCATGTTGACAGCTTAACGCGTTTTCCTGAATCCCTCCGTATGAAAACTATTAGTTATTATTTACTAAAGCTTGCGGAGTCTAACCTATAATATCAAAAATCACATAAAATAAACCACTTGAATAAAATTATTGGCTCTGATAATTAAATATAATCGTATCTATTTAAAGCAGATCTTTTAAAAATTTTATTTTTTTCCATTAATTTTTTTATCACAATTTTTCTTGTCGGCCCTTTTTTTCTGTGGATAAAATCGACGTTAGTTCTTGCCTTGAAAAACGAGCAGTTAAAAATAAAGTTTATAGCAAATTAATTAATTAATTAGAATTAATTGCCCCCAATAAACATTTTATTAACACTTTTATTTTATATACTCAACAAAAGGTTTGTGTATCTATATATAATGTTTTCATGTTCAAACGCTCTAATCTTTTGTTAACAAGATAATCCACGTTTTATCGTTTATGAGCACTTATTTTGTTTATATAAAAAAACGTTTGTATTGAACGTGTTATAAAAAAACATTATAAGATATAAAATATATCTAGTTTTTTTCAATAAATAATAAAAATAAATGACAGAAGGTTAGGAAATTGATAAAGTTATTACTTCTTACTTCAAGAAGAACCCTCGATTAAATATGGCTTGGTACGTACGTGTGTAAAGAAACATAAGTAATTACAATAATCAATATAAATTGTAATGATAAAAAATCTTTTTTTGCTAATTAAAAAATTTAGAGAAATATGAAGTGAATATATATAAAATACTTGAAAACTTGTATATATTTTTTATATGAAAAAAAAAAATTTTATTATTTTATAATGATCATCTTTCCAAATAATTTTTCTTACAAAACACTTTCAATGATTTGGCAGCGTAAGACTGTTATCTAAAATTTTAAAATAAATTTAAACTAGTTCTAAACAGGATTTTATATATTATAAAACTTTGTTTGGTGGCTATTGTATATACAATATATTGGTTAATTTTTTTTCAATTTTTAATAATCAATAAACCACAAGTTACATATTATAACAAGGAAAGTTGCTTTATTTACTTTCAAACTAAAATGAATACTAAATTTCAATTATTTGTGATATTTTACTTTTTAAATAGCAGCTGCAGTATTCAATTTTATATAACTGTAAATAGTTTAAACTTTTTATAATTTATTAAATTTAAATAAAATAAAAAAAATTTAATTTTTAGATTAAGGTAAAAATTGTTATATTTTAGTTAACTATCAATTTTTACTTTGGCCATAACAACACGTTATCGAATTTCGGACTGACGCAGCATATCTCTCTAGGTGCCTCTGCTGCGTGCGCGCGCTCTTCAGTCTCTTACATCAAGTCCGGTTAGTGCTCATTTGACTTAATCGCTTTATCGACGACACAATCTATCTCTACACCTTTTTCTCCCAACTACTGATTCAAGAGTCCTTTCCGCTGGAGCATTGTTAGCCATTCTCACGACATGACCAAATCAGCGAAGCCACTGGATGTTAATTTTCTGAATTACATAAATATCAAGATAAAGCTTGAATAGTTATGGATGGAGCGATCAGAACTGACGGTTAAAGCTTGCTGCCATTCTTTTATTTTTTTCAAAAACTACAGATATATTATTCCTCTAAACCAAATGTCACAATATATTATAAAGTGAATTTTTGTAATCTTTCGAAATGTACTGTTCGTCTTTTAGTCTCTTAATTGTTACAAGTTTGCTTGTTGAGAATCTTTTAAGAAAAGTAAAGTCTCATCTGAGAATTAAATTTGATACAAAAAATCGGGAGTCATATTTACTTATAACGTGAGAGAATAATTAGAGAAATTTAGACAGAGCACTATTAATTAAACTATCAATTTACATGACTGGACACTGACTCTAAAGAAACTTGTAGATTTTGTTTGGAAGATAATAAGATTTCAAAACATGTATACACAAAGAAAACCTAGGTGGGCATCTAATAACGGATAAAGAAATACTGTAATTCTATAACGTGGGTTCAATAATATAATTTATAGAGGAAATTGGACTGCAAGAAATACTCCAAGTCTATTAAGAAAGTATAGTAAATAGTTCTGAGATAAAGGTATGAATTTTCCGAACATTATTACAGTAATGTATTTATTAGAGAGGTTTCGAACAGTACTGAATAGTAACAACACAATTTTTATATATTTTTAATTAATTACATTTTTGGCTGACCCGAAATGTTATGTTTTGGAATTATTTCTTATATTTAATTATTCATAAATAATTATTTGTGAAATTGGGGTCTCAGTGTCTGTATTCATTAGCCAACTGACCCAAAGTCGTACTTGACTTGTATGTTCAAGATTGGAGTTTTTTTGATTTGTTGTGAAACTCCAACAACAATTTCATTTGCTTTGTGTTATTACAATGAAATCATAAAACAGTTGTAGAATAATTAAATTAATTAATTATAGTTATTTTTAATTGTTAAATTAAAGAGAATAATATTGATTTTTTTGCAGAGTCATTATTTGTTGCATCCTTTTATATTATTACTTCTTATAGAAGTTGTTATAGAACTTAATCTAGGAACGTAATATGGAGAAAGTTATGCTAATGTTAATCTACGATTTGTAGAAGAGAGACTAGAAATTGAATATTTTTTTATTCATATTTCTGTCTAATATAATACTTTATTAAATTGGATTTTAACGTCAGTCTATTTTACTTAATAGAAACTATTGCATTTAATAAACAGTTTTCGAATAATGTATTTATCCACTTTTGTCCTTCTTGGTGAAGCATAAAACCTCTGTTATCAATTAAAATTGAACTCTATTATGCAAATAGGTGTACTATAGTTCCATGAATAATTTGCGTACTTTAATTTGCATTCTTCTACGCTTATACATTCCTCATGGCCAGGGTACTAGGTCGCCCAGAACCTTGTGAGTTCCACATCAGTGCCTCATTTTAAATGTTTAATTTAATTAAATTATATAAAAGTTAAGAATATTTTCTTTATTATATTTTTGGTATTAATTGAACACGATATCAGTATAAAATTAAGTATTAGAATAAAATTATACATACTAATTTTATCGTGATTCTTTCTGTCGAAGAGTGGGTGTATCAAATCTCTTTTCAATAGTCTACGACAACACAGTTATGAAGGTATTGTGGTAATTTATTTTAATTTAGTTATTAATTTTTTAATTTTTATGACTATTAAAATTGATCATTCAATGAATAAAAACAATCGTTTCGTATTTTAAATTTGCTGAATACTACCCTAAAGTATATTTATGCTGTTAGGTGAAAACCAATCTTACTGACAAAATTATCCATGGTTATGAAACCTTGTATTTGTGGGTGTTTTGTCAAGTAATTTTGCAATTAAATGCCAGCATTGAGGCGTAGCATTTGATGCGTATGAAGGCTTCGTGCCACGAAGGCACGAAGGCAACATAATAAAGGCTGAGGCTGCACGCAACCGCAAATAACGCTTTAAGTCCTAATTAGTAACGCCCAGCAACGTTGACGTTCTAAACCTTAAAATTAGACATAATTAAACCAATTAGTAATGTGGTCAGTGAGTGAAGGTTGCATTTGGTGTTGGCGTTGCATACTTAAGGCAAAGGCTAACGTTTGCGTATGTTTCCAAAATAAACTTCTGTGAAAAACCACATTTTCCACTCACATTGGCGCCTCAGCACTCCATATTGCCACATACAACCTGACTAGGTCAGCATCATCATATCGCTTGCCCAAGCTGAGTGCACACATATTGTTGCCAAGTGAGTTACATTATTTCAGGTTAATTTTTGTCATGTGCTCGCCATATACCCGTTCCAGGCGGCTTATGCGTATTTTGGCAGCGAAATATTGTTGGCCATTGCAGCTTTTGGTGTTTACCGATGCGTTTAGCATGCTTATGTACTCGCAGTTTGTAATGCGATCTATCTGCAAGGTTATCATGAGTTTTGCAATATTTTTTAGCTAACTGCACACTTTTTTCTTCTGCACAAATTAATTAAAATATTTTACGTTTTTAACCGTTAGCATACGTATACGTTAGTATAGTATATAAAATAATAAAACAATAACAAGCCACAATAATTGATATTAATTGTTTCTGACTAGAAGTTATTAAGTGCTAAAAATGTTAAGTATGCTGCAGTTAATTATGCTAAAATTGTATAAAATTAGCCTTCAGTTTCGGTTGGTATCAATTATAAATTTGATAGTACGTGAATTTAGCATGAGAAACATAAACTGTTAATATATAATTACATGTCATGTGAAACCGTTTATGAGGGGCGGAAAAATTGCTTTAATTGCCTTAAAATAGATACACGTGTCAATGTTGTCAAAAAACTATGAAAAATATTGCTTGGTTAAACTGATACGTTTAATTGATGTGCTTTTATGATAAAAAACATTCAAAATATGTACGATTGTATTTGTCTTAAGTATTTGGATTGCTTCTGATATATACTCGAGGTATCACGGCATCGATTCTACTTGCCTTCCAAGAAAAAATGACTCTTGACTAACAGTAATAATATTTAATGCTCACTGCGAATACACAGTCATTATTTCGAATAACATTAATATTACAATATATGATGCAATACTTAACTTATCGATAAAACTATAGCCAAAGCATCTAAATATCTATAGTGGAAAAATAAATAATAAAGTTGAACGTGCAAAAATCTGTGCTAGTTAGACTAAAGCCAAGCAGTAGAAGAGGAAGTTAACAATAACAATACTCATTTTACAGCATATCAGACTGTAAAATACCTTAACATATATATAGATCAGGGCTGTCCAAAGCACAGCCCACAGGCCACATGCGACCCGCGGCTTATGTATGTACGGTTAGCAACATGTTTTTAAACTACCACAAGAACGCAAATTTTCCCTTGATATATTTTGATAGAACTACATTATATTATTTTTATAGTAAAAAAAAATTCAAATGAATAAATTAATAAAACTTCATTTAACATTAACATCGTATTTTAAGTTTTCTTAAAAAAAGCCATGGGCGTATGTATTTGTTTCTGTGGCCCTCCAATCTGCTCAGTGACTTGTATTGGCACGCTGTCGTATCTGGTTTAGACAGCCCTGATCTAGACCACAGGCTTAATTAAAAATAAGAACAATTAACTAAGACCGAGCATTCTATTTACTTATCTAAGAATAAGTACCTTCATTAGATACTCAACAAACTTGAGTCATTTGAACTACGGGTCTTTCGAAGAATTCTAAAAATACCATGAACAGATCAGGTTTCCAACAATTAAGTATTGAGTGAAATGCAATGTAATATGGAATTACTAACAACTATCTTACTTATGGCATGTTATGAGAAATACTAAATACGAGTTGGTACAATTAAACATACAAGGCAAAAGCAAAATAATACGGGGAATCGGGCGAAAACAATTTTCATGGTTAAGAAATATTAGACAATGGATTCGAATACAAAATATTGGTAACCTTATAGTTGCGTCCAAAAATAAGGAGGAATACTCAAAAACACTTTAAAATTATAACTTTGCGTATATAAAAACTTGAATTAATGTTGACTTATATTTTGTATGTCTTTAAAATGATAAATAATCCAATAATTTTATGCGATCACCTATATTCGAAATCGGATTGGCAAATAAAGAAGAAGTACCTTGAACATAAATGTACTGCATAAATAAGACGCCATGGTGATATTAAACTGCTTTAATCAGGACAATACGATTTCTATATCTCGGGTACGCTTATGTTAAAGGCGCCCTTGTAAAAACCGATTTTAGTGATCATCGCTACTTTTAATAAGATTTTCCACTACGGTATACTATATGTTAATATAACTTAGTTTTCAAGATCGGGCTTTGAACTTTGAAATTTTTACCTGAAAACCACTATCAACAAGTAAACGTGTGCCATCTAGTGATTCTATTTAATTTTTTGTGGCTATTCGAATTAATAATTTTAATAAGATCTCTTTAATTATTTTCTTCACAAAATTGCTCAATTAAGAAATTATTCATATATTAGGACATCAATTACATCAGAATGATGTAACAGATTTTATAGAGTGTTTTGCAACTATATGCCCTAATAACAGCAGATGATCCGAGATACAAAATAATTAATCGAAAATCTAGCTATCTTTCGATTATATTAATGACAACATGCATACTGAATGCTGAATAGCATAGTGTCAGTTAGTATGACAAGAAGATACTTGCATTTTATAATTATCAAAATAGAAGGATGCTACAGATATAACAGGGTATTTCATACAAACGTGCTTTTATCACGGAAGTTGATTCCTTTATCCGAGAAACAAAAAAAACGGTCGAAAACTAAGCTATATTGACATATACAAAAGTGTAAAAAAAAATTTAAGATATCTGCCTTCACTATAATCAGTTCTCAAAAAGCGTACCCATAAAAATAGAATCGTGTATATTTGAGTATGTCCTTTTTCGGAGTGAGTTTTCTTGAAGATTTTTTATTCCCGTAAATATTTGCGATCCTACGCTTGCCCTAGTAGTTAAAGGAATTTATATATATATATCCCGGTACCTACTTCCAACTTACGCTATCTTATTAAACCGTCTTTAAAACATCAAAATTTTTTAACTGCACATAGTTTTTAGACAGAATTTTCTTTAAGATTTTGTATCTTGGCTGAGATTGTAAATGGAACCCATCATCTTATCTTCGCTACCACATAATTTTTTTCGTTTCTCCGATCAAAATTCATATATTTTCCACATTGATATTTTAAATTTCATTGTTAAAAAATATTGGTAATGGGTGTAGCAAAGTTTATATCCTGGTTAAGATTATAAATCTCGCCACCGCATTCATGCAGTTTTTTTCGTTTCTCGGATCAAGATTTATATATTATCCACATTAACATTTATTATTCAATTTTAGTGTTAAAAAATCTTCTAATTATATAGATATAGCGAAGTTTTTGTTAAGATTGTAAATCTCATTCCCGCTGCTGTGTAATTTTTTTCGTTTCTCGGATTAAGAACTCAAGGAGACACGTTGCTACAACAATCTAACTATTTATATTATATAAAAACCAATTACTGATTTTTTTATTTTCGAAAGATTTAAACGTTTTTCCATACAAATGAATAGTTCTTAAACATTTATAAAGTTAATTTATAAATAATCCAAACAGACATATTGAAGAGGCCAAAGCATGACTTATTCAACTGTTAGTATTTATTTGTAAAAATATTTCATAATGGCCTAAGAAGCTTGGCTAGGTTGAAGATATTTATTTGCTAGTCATTAGTGGTTTGTCATTTGAAGATGTTTGCTATTAAATAATAAACAAAACATAATTTCATACTACATAAATAATAATAAAAAAAAACAAACACGAACATAAATTAAATTTTTATTTATAACCTTTATTTGCTTTATTCATTTCTTAAATTAAGAATACGCAAATCACGTAGTGCATTGACAATGGCACAAGGAAAATACCATAAAAATGGCAACTAACCAAAGTCAATTAGCAAATAAAAAAATTTAAATGTATATAATTTGCATATAATATTACAATTAAGAGTATTTCAACTGAAGTGAGATATAAATTACTAATTGATTATCGAAACATATTGACGCTTACTATTCGGACGCATCGCATTTATGCATTTTTCTAAGCTTCACGCACTCAGCACTCAGCACTCAGCTTGCAAACACAGATACAGATACGAGTATTCACATCATTCACGTTATTTGTTATTATTTTTTGTTGGTTTGGATGTAGTGCACCTATGAAGTTGGCAGTTTTTGTTATTGATATGCATTTTTATGGTTCTTCTGGTTGGCGGTTACTGAGGTAGCGTTTTGAATTGCATATCTGCGTGTTGAATCGAAGTTCAAGTTGCATCTTGAAAAGCGGTACAAGCGCATGCCACTCTGGCGCCCATACGCAACCTTCACCTTATTTGCAACTTTGCGTTCGAGCATGAATACCGGTTGCAGGCAGTATTAGTGTTGCCACACACAAAAAAAGTATCTGTTCATCATACACTACACCTGCAGCACAATTAGCAATTATGTTTTTTTAATTGAAGAAGCTGTGAGTTTGGCAGCTAAGATTCTTTATCGCGGCCAATAAATTTCTAAAGAGGAAAAAATTCCGTTGCTTGACGTATCATTATTTGCTGTTGAGTTTGGATTTTATGGCATTCAGCATATGGGATGCTGAATTGCTTTGTTGGTTGGAGGCATATGTATTAATGACTAGTAGCTAGTGGTTAGTGGAGAGTGGCTAGTGGCTAGTGGCTAGTGACTAGTGGCTAGCATAAAACGGTAGAATAATTAAGCTTTGTGCTTTCAATGATTTCGGCTGCTGGAAATATGTTAAGATGAGCAAGTCATGATGCGCAATAACTCTTATGGTCAGAAAATATGTACATCATACACTTGCATTGAAGCTTGGCTTCAATTATTGTCTTACTACTAAGTATGAATTCATTTGGTTTAATTTGCACTTTGCTCAACTGTAATTTATTTTATTGTTTTTTGGACATTGGCTCTTAACTTTATTTTTTTGGCAAAACGCAAGTTCACATGCTCGATGGTTTTTGCATACAATTTGTTCACAACATGACATTCAAAATCCTCAGAATGGAATGCAAGGCCAACTAAAAAATTGTTTTGGTTGTTTCGTTTCCAGTATTGGGCACCTTTTCTGTACTATGGATTATTGAGTATGGTCATGGTTTATTTATAAGAGCATATTTAATGACCTAGGTATGTGCTGGCATGCATGGAATTTAATGAATGTATTTTATGCTTTAATGTGATAAAGTTATGCAATTGCTGCAGATATGGAAAATTTAAATTCTTAAATAATGAAAAAAAAAAAATACATTAACGTAATAATTTAGGTATATGCTAAAGTTTTTCATTTTTATTTTATTATTTTTTAAGTATTACAAGGTATCTATCAGAATGCGCAATGAAAAAGTAAAAATTAAGTTAGGAAATCGCATACTTAATAAAGTATCATAAGAAGCTAAAAGGTCAAAGCTGAAGAAGTATTATAGTAAATTATAATAGTATTAAACAAATTCAAATAAATTAAAAATAAAGAGGTTTTTCCGAACAGTAGTGAACTACAACAACAAAAATTTTATTTTTTTATATTATTTTAATTAATAGAATTTTTGGCTAACCATACAGTTGTTTCGAGTATTGCCAAATACCCATCATCAGTGGTTTTGGAAATAATTCTTGTATTTAATTATTCGTAAAAAATTATTTTTGAGACTGCAAGTATCAGGATTCGAACTCGGGTCCTGCCTAATGTAAAGCACCTTAATCAACTGATCCAAAGCCGTACTTGACTTTTTTTTGTTCGCATATATTTCTGGACTTTTGTTACTTTTTGCTATGAAAGTTTTTATTAACAATTTTACTTGCTGTGTTTATATTAGAACGAAATCATAAGCCAGCTGTAGAATAATTGAATTAATTAATTAATTATATTTTTAATTGTTAAATTTCAATACTATTCTTTTCGTAGAGGCATTATTTTTTGCATGATTTGTTCTTTCTTATGTATAGAACCTAATTTAGGAACGTAATGCTTAGAAAGTCATGCTAATGTTACTCCACTATGGGCACGGGCGACTATTAAAAAATTAATAGAAATTTAATTACAAAATCATATACTAAATATAATACTATAAGAACTTAAAAGATCCCAGTTGAGAAAGTTTTACATATATTTCTCATAGTTTTAAACAAATTAAAACACTTAATTGACTTTATTTATGCTGAAATCATAAACAAAGATAACATTTATTATTATATTCTAGGCATTATTTATTATAATCAGTTCTTGTTCTTGTATATAAACAACTTCAACTAAACATATTGTATTTTGTTTATCAAAAGAGCTTGATTATGTTAACAGAACTGGAATCAATAATATTAAAATCCATGTTAGTTCATTAGCTACAATATTGATTACGTCAATACATAACCTATAAACAAACCTAATTAATTTAGAATTTTATGACATCAGTAAAATAGACTCGTGTGTATTATATATGATTTTAGAAATAATAAAAATAGCACATGCCAAACACATCCCATAACAATGCAGCATTATTCTTTAGTATATAAAAATATTACAGTAAATATTTTTTATTAAATCAATTTATAATTCATAACCTATAAAAGGAAAGGCTAAAATGAAGGCTGGGTTTAAGAGACCCAATTAAAAACAATTATTGAGTTTTTTACTTAGTTGGAAAAGTTGTATTGCGCATTGTGACGCACTTTTAGTAGAGGGATATTTGCTAGGTTAGCCATTATTTTTATTATAACTCCGTGTATTATCCTAATTAAACCCTTTGATATGCCAAAAGTTGAGGAGTTTAGATAAGTCTCCTTCTTTGTAACTGTCAGGCAAAATAAGAAATAATCTTCTAGACATAGAAATCACTTCGTCTATATTAATGGATGAACATACTGAATGGTTTTTATAAATTCTACCTCTTCTGCTTCGATAAGTCTATATCTGCCAGATAAAGAAGAAGTAATCTCCTAAATATAGAAATTGATTCATGTATATTTTTGGATAAACACACTAAAAATGTGTTGAATAAATTCTATCTCTACGACGTTTTGGTAACTTTTGTTAAGTCCATTTGTTAGAGTCCACCAATGTTAAAGCATCGCTATAGTAGCAGAATGGCTCATTAGTATTCCAATACGCACAAGAACGGCATTTTTGCTGGAATTCAAAAAACTTTTGTTCGTATCTACAATAGGACCTCAAAATCTTCGCGATTACTGCATAAGCCAATCGTCAATGCAATGAATAATGTATATATAAGAAATTAAAATTAAATTAAAATTATAAGTTATCCATAGAAAGTTCTGAGCTTTAATTTAGTTAGTGTAATAATTAAAATAAAATAAATAAGGCTTGATTGTCAATTGATAATTCCTGTGATATATATATGATAACGGGATTGAATAAAGAAGTGCCGAGGAAAGGATACATTATATCTCATTGTTCAACTTTAGTTAATTAAAAAATATTTAAAAATTTCTTTTTAATAGCAAACAAATTAATATATATAGTTTAACTTACTTCTGATATTTCAGCATTGCTCTTGGTAGTAAAAAATTTCCATTGTCAGCTGTTTTATTGTTTTCTACATCACTTTGAACCACTTCATGGTCTTGAGTTGCGTGACTATTGACATCTGCATCAGTTACCGCAACAATATTACAGTTATTAGCTACATTAGCTTTCTTTTCAGTAGAATTATCCAATTTAATTGTACTGTGTGAGGTACCAAAGAATGCACCAAGTCGCTGCAAGTAAACCTGATGTGCATCGGAATAAAAACTATCCCCACTATTACTGCTGGAATGACTGCTGTTCTCACTACTACCACTGGCAGCATAGTGTGATACGTTTTGGAAGAAGCGTTTATTTTTAGTATTGAACTTAAGTGGCTGAGTAGGTTGATGTTTTGCTGGGGCTTGACTATATCTTGGAAGCGATTTTTTAGACTGTTCCTGATTACCTCTTACATTAGACTGAGCTGCTCCACTGTCATCATCATATGGTAGCACTTCAATCGCATCAAAGTTATATGAATTGAAATAGGCTTGCTCGCGGGTGCGTTTTACTTTAGCCGCTTCAGAAGTGTAATCAATTTTATCTGCGGTGCTTGCCAATACCGGTGGCTTGTTTTTTACCGACATTACGTGCCTTACTCAATGGTTTGTAGGTTTCGCGGTATCGTTGGATTGCATTTAAAATATGGTTATTATTTAATTGATTGAAGTAGTAATGAGGAGCAAGTTGCTGTAAGAAAAAATCATTGTTAAGTTACTTATACTATTAAATTTGAACTTTTATTTCTAATATAACATTAATATTAATTAAATATTCAAAAATAATTATATTTGTAATATATACTAATTTATCTGAAAATTAATTAATTATTGAGAACGTTTTTAATTAGTTAATTTTTAGTGTAGAATAATAACAGTAGTGTCCCTATACAAAAATGTGAAGAGATAGTCAAAGCTAACATTTTCTTAATAATAAAAAAAATAAATAGTGTATTAGTAATTATATTGCTTGAACTACAATATTATATCATATAGATTTAAAAAAAATTTAATTTTTCGCTGAAACGCTTTTTTTAACTAATCTTAAAGACGAATTTTAACATCCTAATGGGTTAGGGTTAATGGGTTAACATAAGCTAATGGGTTAGGATGATTAATTTTTTATTTTTATTTTATTTCATGTGGTACTATTGGACTGATGATATCCTGCTTTAAGATTTCACTGGTGGTGTAGAATGCTACTATTAACTTCGTGTTTTACGAACTATTAAGAAACTAGTAAGTTTCTACCTGTGGAGCTCTAAATTTAAATATTTTAAGTCTATATAAGTTTAACAATAATTATGCATTTTGTGGGTGATGCATATTTCCTTAGATTTGTGAAGTTCTATTAAAATTATCTGTAAGGTTAGATTGGAGTCGCGACGTTGTCCACAAAGCTGACTTGAGTTTAAATAATGGCCTATTGTAGGACTACAAATTATCGTTATTCGTACGAGCAAAGTCGAGAGGTATGACCTTCCCCATGCAATACCCTAACAATTCTATAAACTTAAGCAAGTTCCCAATTTTTTTAATGACAGCTCAGTGAAGTTGGTAAGAGAAGAAACCTCAAAAATTTTAGATCTTCTATTAGAAGATATAAACACTGATACAAGAAGTGGCGTATATTGTCCTCCTCATCCTCTTCTTCAGAGCCACAACCATGAGAAAAGTTATAGTGTAGACTTAGTTGCATAGCACGTCTTCCTGGTATGCAGCCACCCGTCAGTACCGATAACGTTGTGCTTAACAGCATACGCTTTAGTTGAAGTAACGGACTATTACCTTTTTTGTCCAATTTGGGTCAGGTTAATCTGCAGATCTGACTGTAGGGTTCATTTGCTCAATTTTGTTCAGCTATGCTTAGATATTTATGTTTGATTGTCAGCCATTGCCATTGCAGGTAGAACGCCAATATCTGAAAAAATGAATTTTAGGGAACAGAGTGTATTCCTTGGCACGCTCTTCAGCCCTACAGTTGCCTGATATGGTCTTGTGTCCAGATTCCTATGTGAGCTGAAAAATGACACACCTAGCTAGCTGGTTAAGAGAAGCCCGGTATTGTCTAATTGTTATGGATGTAATTGCTAGAAATTTAATGCCAGCTTGTCTATTCGAAAAGTTTACGATATGTACTATTATTAGGATAAGTATATTACTTATTTGCCCTATTAGTATTACCACCCTATTCTCACTCTCTCTCTCTTTTGCTCATTTACGTCATTAAACATTTTATTGGTATTAAGTGTATTTAAAACATTTAAATTGTTATTAATACTATTTGTGGTGTTTGCAGTGTTAATTATGGGATTGAAATAGAAGTCATAAAAAAATCGGGCTATTTCTTCAAATGTTTGTTTTTAGGACACTATTTCTGTTACTCCTTTTTTTTTTGATTTCAGTTTAAGTAATTATATTTCATTGTGATTAATATAATTATGACATTTTGTCTATGTATGGTATGTAGTAAAAAGATAAAGATGAAGAGCGTGAGATTTATTGTAATGGATTTCATGTCCAAAGAAAAGTTAAAACGTGAAAAAAGACTAGTAAATTATCCATTTTTAATATATCTTTGGGGGATGTATTAAGTTTCGATGTGAGCACATCTAATCTTTTACGTGTTGAATTTTTTATTTGTGAAGCCAATGTTCTTATTGAATATTATTGTTATAATATAGTATATATAAATGCTATATTTGCGTTCAGTGTTTTTCATTATTATTTTTAATTTCAAACTTTTTGTGTAAAAACAAGAGATTTTTCATAACTTTCAGCATTTTATTTTTTTTTTATTTCCGTTTAGATTTGAAATTTATATTAATTACAAATTAATTTCAACTGAATTAATATAATTTGCAACCGCTTTTGTGGCATTAAATATTAAAATTTTATGCAATAATAATTAATGGCTTTTAGATACTTAAGTACAAATTGTTTCATTATTGAAACGCCTTTTCGATACTTAAGTATCGCTTAGGTACTTTAAGTACCTTTTATGTTTGGAAGCAAGATCGACTCCAAACTCTAGCATGACCTTGACTGTTTGCTGAACATACTTAGCCTTTAGCAAATAGCTAGAAAACCCAGTTCATATATACCTTTTAGTTACATTTTACAAAAATATTTGAAGTGCAGCCTTTCAGTAATCTACAAAATGAACCCAAATCAAAACAAAACAGAGCAGAAAGATGGTAGCTGCATACAAACTGTGATTAATGATTGCCATTATGCCAACGTTACAACAAAAAGTCAAGAGTGCTGATGCATGGCCACTTAGTAATCTTAAAATTTTAACTAAATGCTAATTGTGTATTCCATAAAACAACATAAAACCAAAAAAAAAATGCTTAAAACTAACAAAAACAGTCGTGCCGAATTGCAGATGCAATTCCCATTATGCATGCAACATTTGCTGCAACACAAACGGGCAAGTGGTCTAAACGGATTTTGCCAACGTTTGACAAATTAAGATAATGTATCTTCAACTGCTCTTTGAGGAGAGTGCAATTGTAGTGAATTGTGTGTTGATAATGAGATGCAGTTTTTGTATGTTTTTTGTCAAATATTTTTTGTTTGTTTTTTTTTTTGTGTCTGAATCATTGCAATACTTGGCACACATGCAATGGACAGTCATGTTGGAAGCACATGCAACTGCATGCAAATCTACTTGCATTCACTCGTATGCAAAATTCTTACATTCAAATTCTTGTTGTTTGCATTTAGAATCTTTGCATGTCAAATTATTGCATTGTCACCAGAAGAAAACCGATATTTTTGCTTAGTTAGTGTTGGAGTTTGACACCGTTTTGACACTTTGCTTACTGTATCGTCACACAGTAAAGTGGCGTGTATCTCTTAGCGATGCTATTTGTAAATGTCATACACTTTTTAGGTTGTGCATTTTTTTTCTACTGTTTGTTTTTACAGTCAGTCACGGTAAAGTTGGCAACATTTTTTTTTTGTTTTTGTTTTTGTAAAAAAGAAAACCAAAACGGAAACCAAATGGTTTCGTTGCACTTTGCTATTTCTGCAATTGTTGCAATTGTTGCACTTTTCAAATTTTCAGTTGGTTTAGTTGTTGAACGAAGCAGCCACCTTTGCAGTAGCAATTGCAGCATTTAAAATAGCTAATAATCAACATGACCCTGGCATACATGCGATAAATTATTGTGAAACTTTTTGTAAAGTATTTCATTTCATTTTCATTTTTTTATTTTTTTTCCTTTTTCTTTTTTTTTATTTTATTTTTTTGAATTTGGGAGAGGAGAATTTGTACTAAGTTTTTGTATTATTATTGCAAACATTTTTATATTGTTTATATTGTTTTCGGGCCAAACAAAAAGCATGAGGCAGTACTGACTTGTATTAACTAAAGTTTTAGTGCTTTAACTAATTTAGCAGTTCGACTAAACTGCTTTACGATATTCAGACTTCAGCTTACTTTCAAAATATTACGCAACATATATAAATGAATATAAGGGACTGGCCAAGACCGACCAAAGCCATTAGAATGTCGCTTCGAACGTTTATTATTAATGGAGTAGAGGTTTTTAACAAAAATCATATAACAATATGATTTTTATAGATTCAAATCTTACTGCTAACAAATTTGAGATTTATATTCAAATTCAATACAATTAACTTTACAGCAAATGGTTTTACCAGTATGACTTTAGCCAGAAATTCGTCGTTTTTGAAAGGAACTTAGTTATACGAGAGCGGTTTGATAAGTCAGTGACTTTTTGAATAAAATAAATTTTTTTCGGCAAATAAACATTTTATTTTTCTAAATAATCATCTTTTAGCTCGATACATTTAGTCCAGCGTTTTTCTAATTTTCTTATTCCCTCCAAATAATAGGTTTTCTCAAAGCTCTCAAAATACGCGTTTGTTTCGGTAATGACTTCTTCATTCGACTCAAATTCTTACCGCCCAGCCATTTCTTTAGGTTTGGAAACAGAAAATAATCGCAGGGGGCTCTATCTGGAGAATATGCTGGATGCAGTAGCAGTTTTTATCCCAATTCGTGGATTTGGAATTGTAATACTTAATCAGCACATGACATCACTTTCTTCCATTTTCGTAAAAATTCACGAGGTTGTCTGCTTTGGCTATCAAATACCAACTGAACGACGTAGTTTGCTCAGAATTAAAAAGTTGCCCACTAGTAGATTACAGCTGACGACAGCACTGTTGCATTTGGAGTAACTGCGCGTGAAATTCAAAAAGTCACTGACTTATCAAACCGCCCTCGTAGCTTAAATATTAATGTGACTGCAAGTATGGCTATTGATTGATAATAAATGCCGCTTTTTCATTTTACTGTGTTTTAAAATAATTCCTCAATGTGATATAGCCATATATAGATCTCATAGTTAAAAAGAAATATTAAACGTAATTTTTGTTAGAAAATATCAGTACAGCCAAACTGCCATAACTCGAATTTCTATAACTCTAATTTTCTATAACTAAAACTAAATAGAATGCAACAGGATTTAGAGAGCAAATTACATATAATTATAAAAAATTCTTTTACTCTAAGTCTCTATAAGTCGAGACGTTTTCGTTCCAAAATTGTACTTCGAATTATGGAAGTTTGACTGTATTAAGTCTTGCGTCATTGTAATGGATACTCTAGTTAATCAGTGGAAATGATTTTGTTATTTTAGAAGTATTTTTCATGACGATCAATACATTTTTGTATTCATTTAAATCAATTTTCGAATCAATTTTGTCACTATAAATTTGATATCTCCAAATACACGGCTTTGAATATCTCAATGGTCTGTTTGGGCATAGAAAAGGCTCGCCACTTGTTATTTTTTTAATAATAATTATTCGTCGAAATAATTAACGTTTTCAGAAAAAGGTTCTACGAAAAATTTTAAAAGCACTATGGTACATTAGGAATAGCCATATAAATTGCAATCTAAAACTATCCACAGTTTATGATGTAAATAGTCGTAGGAATAAAAAAAAATTATTTTTTTAATGTTTGGGAACAAGAAAAAGCCATTGGGTGCCAAGTCAGGACTGTAAGGCAGATGATCCATTACGTTGATGTTTTGAGCACTCAAAAACTCTTTCGTCTGAGCTGACGTGTGGGAACTCGCATTGTCGTGGTGGAGGATGGTATTCTTTCTAAGATTGGTTTTTCTTCATTCTCTGAAGATCTCCGGTAAACAAATGGTTGTCTACTACTCAGAAGTGACTGTTCTACGTTACTCAAGTGTTACAGTTACTAGAAAATCAGTTTTTCTGAAAAAAGATGCGCTCATTTGCTTGGATCTGCTCCGTCTGTGAATAACTTTTATCGGTTTTGCTCATTTTAGATGACACAAACAATGGATTGCTATTGGTTTCGGGCTCATAGGCATAGATCCATGTTTCGTCATCTGTCAATATGGTGTAGACGTGTTTTGAGTATTTTTTTGCACCAATCAACACTCGACGTCTTTCAAAAAGCAAATGATTATTAAATATACGGTATCATTGTTGAGAAACTCCGCGTTTGTTTTTGAAACCAAAACGGGGAGCAGGAATAATTCGTTGTTTAATGATAAGTAGTAATATTTTTACTCAGATGCTTAAGAATCTTAGAGAATGTAATAATTTGTTTACGAAAATGATGTTTGTAAGTTTTATGTACTTATTGGTTTAGGGGCTTGCTGATATAACTTACTGTACTGAAATATTCAGTACAGGATCAGAATTTTTTATGACATTTCTATTTTATACTATATGAACATATCAAATTTGAATGTTGAAAATAGATAAACAGTAATTTTATAGTCAATGCTACTATATTTCAATTTTAATTAACGTATCCATAAAAAATGTAAACACATTATTTACTTATTACATCAAAAGATCATAAAGTGCATTATGCAGTTAATAACAATTTCCTTTATGTAGGTAAATAAAATTAAAAATTTTCATATTTCTGAATTACATCAGAGACTTATTGGTTATAAAATTTACTACTAAAACCACTTGGGTAAATAAAAATATTTCAAATACAATTATTTTAATATTTTATGGCATTGTCTTAAACAATCTGTCCAAAAATATGTTCAACACATATGAGGGAAATGTTTAAAATTTTTTTATAAAACCATATAGAAATTTAAAGGTTAAAGTTAAAGCGTGAAATGCTCGTAAATTAATAAAAAATCTGAAAAACATCAACCAAATATTTATGATGTCGTTTGACGATAATGGTACATAAACAGTACAAGTAGGAAATATCCTACGTGCATCGATCGAGGTGGTATGCAATACAACTCAGGGTATCTGTCTCCAACATAAAAAGTAGTAGTCAGTGTAAATAAAATGCTATCGTAAGACATGTCTTTGAATTTTTTTTTTCATTTATGAATATTTGTATATAATCACAACTTTATAGAGGTTTCACTTTCGAAACCAAAGTCACATAGGTAAATTATTTTCCCAGCAATATTTAACAAAATCAAATTTTTTGATAAAACTATTTCTTTAAAACTGTTTACTACTTTCTACTACTTTTTTTTTGTAAATAAAGTCTCCTTAACTTGTTTTTTTAGGAATTGCAAGTGTAAATCTTTTGCACGTTTGATATGTTCAAATACAGCATCTTCGTCGTGCTCTAAAAATTTTTCAAAATATTTTAAATTGCATTTCACGTTGTATCGTTTTCTATTTACACTTAACATTTGTTTAAGTTTAATTATAATTTAATAGCATGAAATAATTATTAAATAAGAATTGTTTGCACAATAAGATTTTAATTAATTTTTATTTTTTTATATATACTATTAGTGCATTCTTAAAAAATTCTACTAGTCGAAGTTTGTTGTTTAAGTCTTTTGTTTAATGTCAAAAGTAAGTTATTGTAAAAATTGACTTCATATTTAATCAACTAATATTAAATTGATATTAGGTAGGTAGGTTGGAGTGGCGGCTTGTTTCCAAAAAGCGACTTAAATTCAATCAATGACCCATTGTGGTATCACAGGAATAGTATTGCTATGTACATAAGTTGAAAGATCAGTATACAACCAACGCCGAAAAAGGTAATGACTCCGCCATTAGGTAAAGAAAACCTAACCTGAGTGTTCTATAAACTTGGTTAAGTCTCTAATGTTACAGGATGACAGCGTGGTCAAGTCAGTGTGAGAAGAGGCCCCAAAGATTTTTGATCTTCTTCTAGCTAAAAAAGCTGCGACAAAAGCCATTCATTAAAATTAAAATCAATAAAATAGTAAATCAATATATATAAAAATGCTTGAATCATATTTGAACATTTAATGATATTAGAAGAAACTTCGGATATGAAGTATATTGTACTGCTTTATTTCTTAATCTTCCACATGTGAACATTTCAAACGCTGTCAGAGATATTGATATTTTTTTAAAAATAAATAAATGAAATAGTACGTTACATGCATCAAAAAAAGGCATGGAACATATTCTATACAACTCCTAAAGGCAGATATTATCGGATGCGTTATGTGCCACTGTTTTCTCTGATATACGTGAATAAAGTAACAAAATATAATGTTAAAATGGTGATGACTCAACTACTACAGTATCTACCTTATTAAATTTCGAAGTTTCTTAGCATTTATAGTCTGAGCTAAACCTGTATTAAAACGCACAAGGATTAGCGTAATACTAAACAGAAGAGCTACTCGTGAGGTTTCAGTCGGTGATTCTGCTTTTTTTTAAAGTAATTCGATAGAGTGTCTTGGTACCCATATAGATGGTAGACCTGCATTGAAAATTCACATAATGTCAAAATGACAACAAAATTAAAAATGAAATAAAACCTATATAGGGCATTTCAAGGAATTGTAATATAAATGTCGCACATTATAAGTTAATCCCATTTTTTCAGATGCTAACATCTTCTCATTTATCTATAAATGTTTTTTAATAGAAGTTGTTTCAAGAACCAAAAAATCTTGATTCTGTTGATAAATAGTTTTAAAACATTACTTTACATTACATTACATTACTTTTACATTACTCTTTCCTGCTGATTTCATTATTTAGTTATATATTATTTATTTTCATATTAATAAGATCTGATATCATTTTAGTTAAATTCATCGTATGACTTTATTTTATAATTGCAAAACCAATATAATTTAAAAATTTAATAATAACTTACGGATTTTAAATACGTAATAATAATAATTTATTTTTTTAATGGGCTAGTTGGTCAGTAGTTAAATAATACATTTATTTAAAAAATTTTTAATAATGAAATAATTAGTGGTAGTAATTAAATCTACTTCATTATATTAAAAGCTTAAGAAAACAACAATTTAAAATATTATTTAAATATTAATAATATTATATAATATTACAGTAAAAAAATATTATTTATTGTTGTATTAAAACAACAATTAAATATTTATTATGTATAATGAGTCTTCATTAAAATTTATTAAACAAAAATTATAAATATAATAAAATCAATATTTCTCATTTTTATTGAACGGAATTTTTCATCTATTTTCATTACTATAGATAGAATATTCTTCTATTCTAATAATAAAATTAATAAATAAAAAATACATATAAAAAAATAAATAAATAAAAAATACATATACATATACGGCTAAAAAATCAGTTTTTATTTTTATGGTTTGGTTTAAAACTTAATTTTATTAAACAAATATAATAAATTTATAATCTTCACTTATTATATATTTTAAGTGCTGAATAGAATAAATTAGATCTTCATTTTTTTATGACTAAAAGAAATAAGTTTTTCAAAAACAACAATAAAAATGATAACAATTTTTGTATTTGTAAATTGAATTAACAATTAAATTAATTATTTAAATAGTTTCTATGTATTGATTTTTGAATTTATATATCATATTACAAAATGCATCATTAAGCGATATAAGAGAAATGAGAAATATAAATTAAATGAAGCTTATAATTCTCATTTTATTTATTTCCTGGCTACATTATAAGATGAGACACTATTACTATAGTTATCGGTATTTTAATGTAAACGACTACAATCCAATCGGTTCTTACAACAACACAACACATGTTGGTCTTTTAAATATAACTATTTTGTTTTCAAAGTTAAATGGACTTATAAAATTTAAGTGTCAATACATTTTATATTTATAATTCTCATTTCGGAAACTTGGCTGAAACTGGTTCCGCAGACTTCAGCAGTCCCTATTATTACAATCATCGTTCGGTACTTTTAAAATGAAACTTTCAAGATGATTAAAAATGAATAAACTAAAAACTTCAAATTTCTTTCGGATTTTACATTTTTTGGGAAATATTTTGAAATATTTGGGTCCTGTTAGAACGCATGAACATAGATTTTGGGCTATAAAAAGAGCTTATATATGAGTAAAGTGATAAAAAATATAAAAAAAATTACTGTCATAATCGCGTGTTTTTGTTCCTTACGTATTTATATAGATGTTTGATGTTATATTAGATACTGACATTCTATTGGACTTGGTCATTAAAGTAAATTTTTTGGCATGATAAACTTTATCTAAGCCTATGTTGTATTCTATCAATCAAATTTATTGTTTATTTTGGAAAAAAATAAAATCAGTTAACATTTTATATAGAATTAAATTATAGTTTTATAATACTTTTTATACTTCTAAACAAAATTAATTGTATTTTACTTTATTTATTTAACTAAATAAAGTACAGTATTTATTTTTTTAATTTATTGTGAATTTTTTCAGTCTTCAACTTTATCATTTAATTTTTCATATCTTTGGATGCAAATCAACTGTAAAATGGCACTTACACCAAAAGTACACCAAACCGTAGATGAGTTAGTCGCTGGTATCAAAATCATTTATGAATCGGAGGATGTAAATGTGGACTTGTATATGTCATTGCAGAACAAAGTGTATACCATGTTCAAGGAAAATATTACTTGGGAAGTAGATGATGTCAATGCCAGCAGTAAATTCGCCGCGTTTTGTCGTGAAATTTTTTTAGCAGTCATCACATTTTTACATAATTATGTACGTGATATATATGATATCAACTACGTTATTAAGACTGATGAAGAGTACCTTGTACAATATACTAAGGAAGCGAACAAATATAAACAAAGTAGTAAGGTACTGGGAGCTATTTGCACCCCTGTGCATTTCTATTGGATAAACAATGTCGAAAAGCTGGTTAAAAAGAAACCATTGGATTTTTATAAATCAGCAATGGAAATTTGGGAACTCCGCATTTTAAAAAGTTCTCTTCCCATTCTTAATAGATCGGTTTTCAATTTATTGGCAATGGACCGTTCTGGTAACAAAATAGATAAAAGCTTTTTACGAAACGCAATTCTTAATTTTACTGAACAAAGTATGGGAGAGAAAAATCCATTGAACTTATCCACAAACCGGTATGAGAAACAATTCATTAATGATTTGTTAGACAAAACATTGGATTTCTATACAAAAGACTCCGATGAAAACTATGAGAAGCTTGGTTTGCTGGAGTATACAAAGTATGTTGCAAATCGCATCAAAGAGGAAATTACTCGTATGCTCGAACTAAAATTACCAACAAATTGGAACATTATTGAGTCAATTAATGAAGTCATTGAAAACGTAAGTCGAATGATTTAAGAAAATTTTATCATTTTCCAAAAAATGTTTTCTTTTTACAGGCATTAATTGAAAGTAAAATTGCGCTTATTTCGAAAAAATTTATAGAGTTGCTACAAAGTGGTAATGCTGAGCATGCTATAGAGATATATAAGTTTCTGAAAAAGTTCAGTTTCCATTTAGATGCAGTTAATATCTGGAAGCAACACATTATATCCGAAGGCTATAGTGCTATATTAAATTGCAATTTTGAAAAGAAACCTGTACTTAATTACGCAGATGCCATCGCTGAAGTTGTGAAGAAGTATAAGGATTTGGTTACAAAACATTTTCCTACAAATCGAAGGTTGCTACTTGCTATTACCATTGCTAGTAAGAAATTCTTTAGTCCAAACATTTTCAAGATAACAGAATGTGAAAATCTAGAATTGATTTCTTTTAATGAATACCGCAAATGCTTGATAGAGATACACAAGTTAAATGATCCATTAAAATCTGAAAACCAAGTTAATTAAGTTGAAACTAAGTATTGAATTTACTACTTTATTTTATAATTTGAATATTTGTAAAAGTTTATAATTATTGTCGTAAAATGTCGTAAGTTTTAATTGTTCTTTATAAAGTATTGGTAATAAAAAGTGTATTGTTATTTAAATAAATTATATTTAGAAAAACATTTTAATATATTTATTAAATAGTTAGCTAGATTTGAATACTATATTTACAAAGGAACTCGATTATATCTAACAACTATGTTTTTAATCTCAGTTAGACAAAAATTAATTATGAGCTTAAGGTAGTTCAACCGCTCAGAATAATTTAAAGACTATCATTAGTAGTTAGGACTGAAAATGTTTAAGACTAAAGACAAATATAAGTACATTTTCCGGAAAAGTATCTGAAACTATCATATACAATATAAAAAAAAACCATTAATTGAAATTGGAGTAACAAAAAATTTGAAGTTTAAAAATTGAAGCTTTGAAATTTTAGGAATCACAACTTCAATAATTCCACAGACTCAAAGTTCTAAATCTGGTTCGAACTTCCATCGCGAAGTGAATGTTCCCATGTGATATAATCAATTGGGGTTACCATAACTTTACGCCTGATTCTAACACAAAATGTTGACTAGGTGCAGTTTTTTAGGTTAAAAAGGAAATCCTTGGATTTTGTGAGCTCATCTAGTGTTTTTCGATTCAAAATCTTTGCTATTAAAAATGCATGTCAACTAATTTAAAAATTAATCCATTAAATCAGTGGGTTTATTAGATAGAGAAGTAATTCTTGTGCTGTACCGTCGTAGTATTAAATCAATGCTAGTAAAGTAATATAAATCTCAACTGAGGGCAGTAAGTAACCAGTGCACAATATTAATGTTCTGGATTCTAATAATCCTAGAAATGCAAGGAAAGTAAATTGCGGATGAACTAGTTGATAAGGATCAGATGTAGCTTCAGCAAACAAAACTATATACTGATTACATTAAAGGTACTTAAAAACCTATAATTTAATTATTAGTTAACTATATTCTAAGAGCAAAGGAATGCAAATGGAAAACTAGCGGGAACGAGTTTCTGCGAGAAACCTGTCGAGAACGAAAATCCTATTAGTCAGAGACAAAATAGAAGTGACAAAATTCATAACATTGTTAATAGGTCATGATCAGGGTCAGTTGTCGAAAAATTGTGTGTCTTTTGAACTCAAAATGCAGAAGAACACATTCTTTGCAAATATGTAGGACTGGGGAGACTTAGAGACTCTCTCTGGAAGTCTCCGAACTAATGTGTTTGGCGGAATTCCCAAATGTAGTCCTTCAAATAATAGACTTCATTTATTAACTGCGTAGACTAGTTTTAAAAATAAGATTTTTATGAGTGGGTTTGTGGTAACATGATGTTGGTTTAGAAGAAAAAGCACTGTCGCCACAAAAGCTAACCAATCATATCTAGTACTTGCAGTTCATAAAATTATAAACCAGAAAGAATTATTTATATTATTATAAAGAAAGCGCTGATGATGGGTATTTGACAAAAGTGTATCATTGCTTAGCCAAATTTTCCTTACATATTTCGACGACTGATTTAGACATAACCTAAAATTGTGATCGTTGATAGTTTTTTAACTTCGGGAACAGAAAAAAATCCACATATTAAAATATTTATGTAAATATTTTATAGAAGGCCTTTTATAGAAAGTATTTCTTTTCAGTTCTTACCATTTTCGTAGTATGTACTTTTTTGTTTCTGGTTTAACCTTTTATTCAATTCCAATACTTTCGCCAGCATTTTTATAACTGCAGTAGCTATAATGGGTGTTAATAATGTGGGTAAGTATGTATGTATGAATGCAAATAATAAAATTGATGGAAATCCCTGCTAAAAATCAGCATAATATTGCCATACTATTGTTATACCTTCATGACTACATGCGCATAAATGAAGGTAAGTAAATTTCCTTCATTGGAGAGGGAAGTCTGCTATGAAGGCAATTCATTATATATTATTTTATTTTATTTGCTAATAAACTATGAAGACATCAGTTAAATACGTAAAAAAGACTTTCTAAATTATTAATTATTTATAATTGTTCAGTTGAGTTTAATTTATGCAGCTGTTAATTGATGAAGCCATATTCTATGATGTTGATGAATTTTGGCATATACGAGTAATAGGATATATGTAAGAAACATATTTGCCTAGTTTTTATAAGAGTTTATGGTTCAAATAGTTTAGTAATGCTTTAATAAAAATTTTGTTTTGTTATTAAAAAACTTACTTAATTTTGCATTGATTGTGCACCTGAAAATAAGAAAACCATTAATTTAAAAATGTTGCGTAAAATGTTTAACATAAATTTGTTTTAAAAATACTTAACTGAATGGTTTTAATAATTTGTTCTAATTTTTAATTTAAGTTTTTTAAAAAATATAACATTAATATAACTAACAACTGATCAAATAATATATACTGATATGCTATAAATTTTTAAAATTTTAAAAATGGTATTAGTAGTATAATCAATATTTACTCTAAATTGTTTAATAAGATAAACTTTATAGTTTATCTATAGTATATAACAGTACTATATAATCAAAATATATTTTAAATAATTGAATAAGTTATTGAATGTACAGGGTTAGAAGATTGAAGTGTCACCTATATAAGCAACTATATCTTTGTT
>NC_051847.1:79124845-79132165 GCF_002237135.1 Teleopsis dalmanni | reverse complement strand
TTGTTGATGTTCTAGATAATATATCTGTAAGTTATAAAATACACAAACTATATACAAATTCAATCTTTTTCCTTACACAGATACACATTCAATTTTGGCAAAAGAATTCCAAGAATATTTACCGCCCATTTTTAATAAATATCACTGGAAATGGCTGCGATGTATTGGATAAAAAACGAAAGTCTATTTATGCGACAATTGCACTAAATATTCTGAAGGAGTTCACAAACGTTAACCATACATGTCCTTATAGAGTAATTATATTAAATATAATATTTTTGGATATCTTTCTAACAAATTTATGTATAGGGTCACATGTTCGCTAAAAATGGCTATATGAATCAACGTTTTATACCAGTTTCACCGCCCTCAGGCTTGTATAAACTAGTTTTTCGCTTATTTCATAGTTATAACTTTGAAGAATATGGAACTATTATTTTGTATATAGAAGTTAGTGATTAAAACAGAAATAATAAATAATTAATACCTTAAGGGGTTTTTAAATAAACACACACGATTTTTTTCTTTAATTCTTAAACTTTCTTTAAATTGAAGTTACAGTACCAACAAACAACATAAGTTTCACAAATCGATCTATCGATGTCTGTATGTTTTCTGTTATCTGTGTATTAAAAAAGAAACCTCAGTTAAAGCTGCAAATGAAAGCAAGATTATTATATCATATATATCAAAGTAATAGACTAGCATTGAGGGGAACAAACCAAAATATTGTTGGGTATGTTATGATGATGACTCAAGCACACTCCCTTGGAAAATGCAATTGACCAAAAAAACGATATTCCCGCAGTTTTGGAGGAATAGAATTAAAACATGACATTTCGCCACTCGAACAATGTTCAGTTTTCAGTACTAACTCGCCCAATATCGGATACACCCACTGTTGCGTTTTTGCAACATAGTCAGAATAAAGATTCACATACCAGAAAGTTTATGTGTTTTTAATTTTATTCATTATTTCTTTTTTTTTGTATTTTTTGAACTCTTAATATATTTATTATGATCATTTATAAAGCACTTAGGGTGCAAAGCAACATTAATGCAAATTTTGTACAGATAAAAATGGTTTGACTATGAACAACTTACACCTTCGTCTGTCAAGTATCTTGGATACTAAATGACCAACATTATCGTATCTTGATGCTGTTGGCATGTATGACTATTGAAAATACTTCTGATCCTCAGTTAGTAGCAAATGTTATGCTACTTCTACACAGAAGGCGGCTTGTGAAATAATTGTGTCCTTTTCAATATTTTTTTGAAAAATGCAATGGAGTTTTCAAGCGTTAACCATCGCTGTTCAAGTCCACTAGTTATGAGAGACCAGTACCATTGTTTCCCTCGAATTCTTATTCGGTAATTGTTTATAGCATTGTTAAAGATATCAACGCCATCCATTGTTTTATAATAATAATTTATAATGTTTGACATGCTAATATTATCCATTTTCTTCTCTTTTCTGAATTTGGTTCAATTTTCTTTGGTAGTTTGCATAGGAGAAGTTTTCATGTGGTTTGATACTACTGTAACTACAGAATTATCATTCCACCAACATAAATATACATTATTATCGGCGTTGTACACTATATCACTTGTTCATCGTGGATGCTTATATATGTTCTTTATAGAGCTTAGTTTTTCAGCCTTAGTTCGATTTTCGCGTATCGAAGCCGTTTTTATTTAGAAGAACAATCAGTTGGAATGATGTGAAGAGGTTATCGAATGTAAATATATGATTTTTCGATTTTTGTATTCTAGATAAAAGAGATAAGACTACCCGTTCTCCTAAAGTTATGAAAAAATAATAACAATAATATTTTAAAATTTTATAGTACAGTAAACACTCAGCAAGTAGCCCTCATATCAAGAAATAAAATTCGAATTTATAATTAGTTTACGTTCCAATCGGTTGCAATCGGTTACTTAGATAATCAAAAGCTCAATTTTAAAACTATTTAAAAAAATATTTTATTTGCAATCATTAAAATTAATTCACTGCATGATTTAATGAAAATTAATGTATATACAATTTCGTATTATATGAATTATTATTTAATTTTTAATTTTAGTTTCAGACTAAATTTTAGTGACTATTCCAAGTTCGATGGTACCATGGTACAAACACGTCTTATAATCTTGTGTGCAATCATTTCCTTACAGATATTCTTAGTATGTTTCAATTAACTATTAAAATAATAATAATTATAAAGTAATAATTAATAAAATTAATTTTTTTTAAATTTCGGTGTTACAGTGTACAACAACAAACGCCATGCGTTATAAAATAATCAACCTGGAATGTACATCAAATACAAAGTTTGTGATAAATGTTAAATGCAGGTTGAGAGCTATTAATAGGGACAAGTCTATAGTCAATATGAGTTGTGATATTGTTGATGTTCTAGATAATATATCTGTAAGTTACAAAATACACAAACTGAATATACTTTTACTTATTTTTTCCTTACACAGATACACATTCAAGTTTGGCAAAAGAACTCGATAAATATCTTCCGCCCATTTTTAATAAATATCACTGAGAATGCCTGCGACATTTTAGATAAAAAAAAAAGTATTGTCTACACGACAATATTATTAAATGTTCTGAAGGAGTTTACAAACGTTAACCATACATGTCCTTATAGAGTAATTTTATTAAATATAATATTTTTTCTATTTTTTTAACACATTTATGTACAGGGTCACATATTCGCTAAAAATGGCTATATGGATCAACGTTTTATACCAGTTTCACCACCCTCAGGCTTTTATAAACTAGTTTTTCGTTTATTTCATACTTATAGTTTAGAAGAATATGGATATGTTATTTTCCATATACAAGTCAGTGATTAAAACAAAAATAATAAATAATTGGTAATGTTAATTTTTTTTAATTCTAAATTGATATTTCGTTCTCATACTCATCGCACGAGTATGGTCCCAACATTAGAAACTTTTAGTCTGTCAAATACTTTAATTCAGCCTAAGAAACAAATAAATACTTGCTAATAAAATTATCTAGCTTTTGTTACACTATATCTGTATTCAATGATCGCATGGTTAGTAGATATTTTTTGTGGCAACACTTTTTCCTCTTCCGATCTACTACAAACTGTAATTTTTGTTACTAACGTTCTAGTAATTAATTTTAGTACATCATATAGCAAAGAAATTCGACTGTAAATATCATAACATTACTTGCCTTCATTTTTATAAATGAGAATTGTAGTGCTGTCTTTCCACACAGTAAAGTTGAACACTCAGAAGTTATTTTCACTTTTTTTTCGGATATGACTTATACCCTATTTTATGTTTTTCTTTAACTGTCCAATAGTGTTGATCCTTCAGTTGGCATTCTAAAAAAATATTTGTTAGAAAAATCCTCTGCTCAGCCGCTATACATACTTTAATGGAACAACCTGCTCATACGACAAAAATTTTGGATCGTAACTGGTAAACGAAGCTAGTTTGCTCTTTAGTTCTTTTATGGTGTAGACCGATCACATCATACAAGTACGTTCTTAATGACATCTTTAGTTCACCATTTAAAAATATTTCATTTGTAAAGTCAGTTTACTTAGACTAGAGGTATACCTGCATATAAAGTAGTTACTGTAATGGCAAATGTTTGCCTTTACTGTTTGCCTTTACTGGACAATTTATCTGCTCTTATAGGGACATTTACTGAAACCCTGTTCAGGTTAATCAATGACAGTAAAACCTCTCCAATATTAGCAAAGACATTGTTCTGTGTACCAGAAACGATATATCAAGAATCTACTTTAAAAATATAGTATGGAAACATGTAAACCGGTCTCAACTCCATTAGATGAAGATTTCAAAGTTATACATGGTGCAGGAAAAAAAGCTAACAAATGTCGTCACCAAACTTTGATTGGAGAATTAATGTATTTAGCTGTCTCTAATCGACCAGATATCATACACTCAGTAAGTAAGCTATCGCAAGTCAATGCAGAACCAGAAGTAGAGCACAAAAAAGCAGCAAAACACATTCTCCGTTACTTGTCAAAAACAATCGACTTAAAGCTACATTACAAATCCGATGGCGGAGATGCACATGGGTATGTTGATGCTAATTGGGGTTCAAATCCAATTGACAGAAAATCGTACTCGCGATATGTCTTTAAGTTAAGGGGTAGCCCAATTTCATGGGAATCGAAGAAGCAAGGTGTAACAGCGCTTAGTACAACTAAAGCAGTGATATAAGGAGACTGCTACTGGAACTTGGCTGTGGAAATGAAGATGATAGTTATTAGAGGCGACAATATTAGCTCCCAAAATTTAGCCAAAAATCCAGTATACCATGAACGAAAACATATTGGCATAAAATTCCATTATTTAAGAGAAAATAAATCCGCCATTTGGATCAACCAGAGTAGTGCTGTCCAAATTATTCGGATATTTTAAGAACCAAACTATTCGATTGTTTCATTAATCGGATAGCAACAAAGTTTCCGGAGTTGAAAAAAAATTGGAATTTTTGTAAAACTGAAGTAAAAAACTACTTTGCTTTCCTTTAAAATAGGTGAATGGCTTGGTCTGAATCCAACCTATTATATTATTAGTTATATTATTAATTACAAAGTATTTGTAATTGTTTGGTACAAAATCAGTATAGAAATAAATAAATCAATATTTTCAATAGTATTAAAATAAATATTATTGCAGATAAAGTAGCACCCAAATCGTTATATAGGGAAAAAACTATGATGATGATCCACAAAGTAGAATAAAATGTTCTTATTAATTAATAAATTCAATTTTATTCAATATAAACATTAACATAAATATTTTATTTGTTTTAATATTATTTAAAAGCAAAAAAAAACAAACTAACAAAATTTACTAACAAAAAATAAATTTATTGATGTTATTTCAATTCATGCTTTCATATAATATAAAGACTAAAATACTAAGAGTATTAATAATTATGGTATTAATAAAAAAATATTAAATATTATAGAATGCCAATATTGTAATACTTTTTTGTATAATAAACAATATCACCAATATAGCATATACCAATTAGCGAAAAATACTTATTTCACCTAAATGTAACTTTAACAAGGGTTTTTAGTGCATACCCTTATGAATACCACAAAATATATAAATATTTATTTTTCTAAATTTTTTAAATATACGTATGATTACTTTAATATAAATAAAACAAAAAATTCTTTAAAACCAAACCAAATTGTATAATTTTTTAATAATAATATAAAATACTTTTTAATAACAATGGTTAAGTACAATATTCGATAAGAGCAGTTTTTAGAGCAATCATTTAAATTATTTCAATAAATGATTTTTATCAAAATTACTTTATGCCTGATTTGGCACTTCATATTCTATTTTAATCCCAATTTTATTGGTTAAATCAAGTTTAATGAAGCCATGCTACTGATCCACCTAATCTTCGTGAGTACATTCGTACAAAATATATACAGTCATTTTGCAAGTTATCTCAAAATGTTTCATATCTAAATTAAATATAAATAATTTAATACCGTGTTTCCACTTGTTTTATTTAGACAGTTTTTCTCATTAAGACCACTAATGAAGATAATTTACTAAACAAAAAATATTCATATTAATGAGCTCATTACAAATAAATCAACTGATTTAATGTGAAAAATGCCGCATGCAACCCTTCCAATTTCATTAACATAAGTAGTTTTAGCTGTAATGGAAACAAGATACAATACAATTTATTTAATTTTTTTTTTTAATTTGCATTATAAATTAAGTAATATTGTATGTAAAGCAAATGCAAAGTATATAATAACGAAGCTATCAAATTTACGAAGCTATCAGTTCACCCTTTAAGTAATTACAATAAACAACCGCATAATGTGATCCCTAGCGATCACAAACCGATAAAAAAATTACTAGTTGAGGTATTAATTTAATAATGCTAGTTATTGTCAATATTTTAATAGACGTACCTAGGCATGGTGTCATATTTCATAGTGTCATTTCTTAAACATAAAAATAAGTAAGTAATAATATAATTAAACTACAAGACAATAAATCCAACTTAAAAAATATTTTGTTTCGTATAATATACAGTAAACTCTTAATTTTAACTAATATCCTATATATCGTATTCTCTAAATAACAAAAGATCAAATATTTGTAAATAATAAATATACCAGAACCATTCTCTCTAAATAACGATTGTTGTATGTAAATTGCTTTCGAAATAACGAATGATATATCTCCCGTTATACAGAGAATCGACAGTAATATAAAATTTAATAAAATTTTAATCAGTCCAAGCAGAGATATCAACCCAATTGTATAAATATTTTATAGAATGCATTCGAAATAATGAAAGAATTTGACATTGAATCTTTCGTTATACAGGTAATCGGCTGTAACACAAAATTTATTAAAATTTTGATCAATCTTGGCCAAGATATAAATCAAAAAATCAATAATAAAAATTTTACACCAAACTTTTTAATTATCGATGTATAATAATTTTTTACATGCGACTCTGCTTTATTTGCGCCTTAAATAGTTTTTAACTTAAGTACAATCTGAACTCACTGAACTTGATCATTTCATAAAAAATGGTGGCATCTTCTATCACTAATAGTAACATTTATTTAAATATCCAGACTGATATTTTTGTTGTTATTTATAAAAATCGTCAAATAACTGTCTAATAAAAAACTTGTGATACCTTAAATTTAGCAGAATCTAAATAATACAGTCTCAACAAACGACCGGGACCTAAAAGTAAGAAAAGATTTTTTCGAATAAAATCTTTCTTTTCTATCATTTCTATTATATCTGTATTCATAGGTGCTTCTACCAGCAAACGTAAAAACCCGACAAATAAAATATCTTTATCGACGCCTACATACAGTGTTATAGAACAAAGTATATATATCTTCTCTCCCAAGTAACAGAAATGATAACCCTGATGAAACTGCCGTCGAATCGTTCAAGGTAGACTTCACTCTAATGATACATATATCAACACCACACATCCAAAAGTTCTAGAAAATACAAAAATTTCCACACTATTTTAGAAGAGACGCAATAGAGCCAATTCTCACAAAAAAAAAATTTAAAATAGTGTAAAAATTATTAAGTCAACAGATTACTTAAAACTGCTCAGATAATTATAGCCTCACTAATATTAAAGCGAGGTTGGTATCACATTGATTACATTGTGGTGTATGCATTTTTTATATTACTAAAACAAACAATTAGTAATAACAAGTGACGCACTGTCTGGGTTTTCATTGAAAAATTTACTTTGAGCCACGA